>NC_089255.1:75493825-75797841 GCF_963930625.1 Muntiacus reevesi
GAGCTATAATAGAAGTTCAGGCAGTGTACTGTGGGTGCACAGAGAAAGGAACAATTAATTTTGACTGAGTGGCTGTAGGAGGGGATGGTATTTTAAAGGAGATAGTGTTTGAGTGAGGCCTGGAAGAATGAATAACCCATCCTTAGGAAAACAAGGAAAGGTAATCTGGCTGTCAGGTTTCTTGGGTGACACCAGAAGGGGTGGCTCCAGAATGTCTTGGCTAAAGTAGATGAGCTTAAATATAAGTATAGAAGATTCAGAATAAATAGCAGCATGTACTTCTTTTAACCTGCTTCAGTTAGAATTGCAAGAGCTAATTAAGTTTTGCTACATTCAGGCTTTAGGTGACTCTGTAGTAGTTTGAAATTTGATTTTTTAAATTAAACTATTTATCTTAAAGACTCAGATTTTTGGATTTAGAAAGAACTTTAAGGATTATCTGTACTAACCCACTGTAGTGTATAAAGAAACTAAGACACAGTTAAGTGACTTATTTAACATTACACATCTAAATGATAGAGTTGGAGCTAAAATCCAGGCTACCTTACTCCTAGTCTTGGGTATTAAAATAAATTATATGGTGTATCCTTTCTGGTAAAATTTGTCCCAAATATTCCATTTGAATTATGTAGTGTAGAGGTTTTAGAATCTAAGATATATATACAGTAAATTGCACAGATGTTAATTATACAGTATTGTGAATTTTTCATATGTATAGATCCTTGTAAGTATCACCCGAGAACATTTGCAGCAGCCCAGAATTTTCCTTCATGCCTTTTACTATGCCCTCTCCAGGGAATCTTCCCGACCCAAGAATTGAACTGAGGTCTGCTGCATTGCAGGCGAATTCTTTACTAGTTGAGCTACCAGTGAAGCCCAAAGAATACTGGAGTAGATTGTCACTTCCTTCTCTAGGGCATCTTCCTGACCCAAGGATCGAACCCGAGTCTCCTGCATTTGCAGGTGGGTTCTTTACCACTGAGCCACCAGGGAAGCCCTATGCCTTTTACTAGTCAATATCTAATTCCTCTGCCACCCTCAAATAACTATTCTGATTTTTATTGTAAAGGATTAATTATGCCTGTTCTTGAACTTTATATAAGTATAATGACTTCTGTCAGTCATCATTATGTCTATGATACTATCCTCATTGTTGTGTGTAGCAGTTATTCATTCTTTTTATTGATATGTGGTATTCCACTGAATGAACTGGATTGTTATTTTTCTATTTATGGACATTTGAATTGTTTCTAGTTTTTTACTACTGTTAATAAAGCTGTCATGAATATTCTCATATGAATTTTTTGATACATATATTGTCTCTATTCTCGGTGTAGAATTTCTCAGTTAAGTGTTTTTCCGAAAGATGTGCTGTTTTTCTGCCCCTGTCGGTGATGGAGGAAAGCTTCATTGCTCTACATTCTTGTCAAAGTTTCAGTGTGTAGTGATTTCTAATTTATATTTCCCAGATAACAAATGATGTTGAGCACCTTTTAATATATTAATTTTAAAAATAAATATTTTTAATAGGGCTGTCTTTATCTTACAGATTTGTAGGAATTCTTTGTAATTCTGAATATGGGAACTCTGGGTGTATGTATAGCAATTATCTTCTCCCAGTCTGTGGCGAGTCTTTTCACTCTCTTAATAGAGTCTTTTAATAAATAAAAATTCTTATTATTAATGAAGTTCAATTTATTAAACTTTATTTTTATCTTTAGTGGATTTTTGTGTCTTATTTAAAAAGTCTTTGCCTATTATAGGATCATCAAAATATTCTCCAAAATATTCTTGAGCTTTATTGCTTTCCCTTTCACTTGAAGTTCTGATACATTTCAAATTAATTTGTATGAATGACATGAGGCAGAGATCAAGAATTTCTTTTAGAACATATGACTATCCAGTTGATCTAGCACCATTTTTTGGAAAAAAAAAAAAAAATGTCCTTTTCCCACTAAGTTATAGAGCACCTTTGGTATAAATCAGGCGGATTTGTCCCGAGTGTTTCTGTCCCATTGGTCTGTTTGTCTTTGTACCAGTGTTGCCATATCCTAAGTACTATAGCTTTATACTAAGTCTTCATATCTGGTAGTATAAATTCTCTAAAGTTTTTCTTCTTCAGCTTTATTTTGGGGGGGAGTTTGTACTCCATCATTTGTATTATCATATGCATTTAAAATCCAATTACTATTCTAAAAATCTATAGGTATTATGACTAGGATTGTATTGAAACTGTAGATCAGCTTTCAGAGAATTGGCATGTTATAGAGTCTGTCATTCTTTTATTGCCTTTTTATACTATTTTGTCGCAAAATGGTCCACTGAAGAAGGCAGTAGAAAACCACTCCAAATCATCTTGCCTCGAGAACCCCATGAACACTATGAAAAGGCAAAAAAGATGACACGGGAAGATAAGCACCCCAGTTAGTGTCCAATATGCTACTGGGACAGAGTACAGAAATAGCTCCAGAAAGAATGAAGAGGCTGAGCCAAAGTGGAAATGACAGTCAGTTGTGGCTGAGCCTGGTAGTGAAAGTAAAGTCTGATGGTGTAAAGGACAGTATCACATAGAAACCTGGAACTTTAGGTCCATGAATCAAGGTAAATAGGATGTGGTCAAGCAGGAGATGGCAAGAGTGAACATTGACATTTTAGTAATCAGTGAACTAAAATGGATGGGAATGAGTGTATTTAATTCACGTAACCATCGTATCTGCTATCTGTGGGCAAGAATCCCTTAGAAGAAATGGAGTAGCTTTCATAGTTAGCAGCAGGGTCTGAAATGCAGTATTTGAGTGCAATCTCAAAAACAACAGAATGATCTCTGTTCGTTTCCAAGGCAAACCATTCAGTATCACAGTAATCCAAGTCTGTGTCTTAACCATTAATGCCAAAGAAGCTGAAGTTGAATGGTTCTATGAAGACCTACAAGACCTTCTAGAACTAACACCAACAAAAGATATCCTTTTCATCATAGGGGATTGGAATGCAAAAGTAGGAGGTCAAGAGATACTTTGAGTAACAGGCAAGTTTGGCCTTGAAATACAAAATGAAGCAGGACAAAGCCTAACAGAGGCTTCCCTGGTGGCTCAGATGGCAAAGCATCTGCCTGCCATGCAGGACACCTGGGTTTGATCCTTGGGTTGGGAAGATCCCCCGGAGAAGGGAAAGGCTACCCACTCCAGTATTACAGCCTGGAGAATTCCATGACAGAAGAGCCTGGTGGGCTACAGTCCATGGGGTGACAAAAGTCAGACATGACTGATGTAACTAACACTCACTCAGTCAAAGGCTAACAGAGTTTTGCCAAGAGAGCACACTGGTCATAGCAAACACCCTCTTAAAACACATAAGAGATGACGCTGCACATGGACATCACCAGATGGTTGATACTGAAATCAGATTGATTACATTCTCTGTTGCCAAAGATGGAGAAGCTCTGTACAGTCAGCCAAAACAAGACCTGGAGCTGACTGTGGCTCAGATCATGAACTCCTTATTGCCAAATTCAGGCTTAAATTGAAGAAAATAGGGGAAACTGCTAGGCCATTCAGGTATGACCTAAATCAAATCCCTTATGGTTGTGTGGTAGTGGTGATGAATAGATTCAAGGGCTTAGATCTGGTAGACCAAGTGTCTGAAGAACTATAGATGGAGGACTGTAACACTGTATAGGAAGGGTGATTAATGATTAAACCCATCCTAAAGAAAAAGAAATGCAAGAAGGCAAAGTGGCTGTCTGAGGAGGTCTTACAAATAGCTGAGAGAAAAAAAGAGAAGCAGAAGGCAAAGGAGAAAGGGAAAAATATACCTGACAGAATTCAAAGTTCCAGAGAATATAGGTGAAGTGAGTGAAAGTTGCTCAGTTGTGTCTGACTCTTTGTGACCCCAAGGACTATACAGTCCATGGTTCTTCAGGCCAGATTACTGGAGTGGGTAGCCTTTTCCTTCTCCAGGGGATCTTTGCAACCCAGGGATTGAACTCAGGTCTTCTGCATTGTAGGTGGATTCTTGACCAGCTGAGCCACAAGGGAAGCCCAACAATACTGGAGTGGGTAGCCTATCCCTTCTCCAGCAGATCTTCCTCACCCAAGAATCAAACTGGGGTCTCCTGCATTGAAGGTGGGTTCTTTACCAACTGATCTATCAGGGAAACCCAGAGACTATCAAGGAGAGAGAAGAAAGCCTTCTTAAGTGAACAATGCAAAGAAATATAGAGGAAAACAATAGAATGGGAAAGACTAGAGATCTCTTTAAGAAAATCAGAGATACCAAGAAGACATTTCATGCAAAGTTGGGCACAGTGAAGGACAGAAATAGCAAGGACGTAACAAAAGCAGAAGAGATTAAGAAGAGGTGGCAAGAATATACAGAACTATACAAAAAAGGTCTTAATGACCCAGATAACCACGATGGTGTGATCACTCACCTAAGCCAGACATCCTGTGTTACTATGAACAAAGTTTGTGGAAGTAATGGAATTCCAGCTGAACCATTTCGAATCCCAAAAGATGATGCTGTAAAAGATGATACACTCTATATGGCAGCTAATTTGGAAAACTCAACAGTGGCCACAGGACTGGAAAAGGTCAGTTTTTCATTCCAATCCCAAAGAAAGGCAATGCCAAAGAATGTTCCAAGTACTGTACAATTGTGCTCATTTCACATGCTAGCAAAGTAATGCTGAAAATTCTTCAAACCAGGCTTCAGTAATCCATGAACTGAGAACTTCCAGATGCACAAGATGGGTATAGAAAAGGCAGAGGAACTAGAGATCAAATTGCCAGTATCTGTTGGATGATAGAGAAAGCAAGGGAATTCCAGAAAACATGTTTACATTGATTACACTAAAACCTTTGACTGTGTGGATCACAACAAACTGTGGAAAATTCTTAGAGATGAATTCCAGACTACCTTACCTGCCTCTTGTGCAACATGTATGCAGGTCAAGAAGCAACAGTTAGAACTGGACGTGGAACACTGACTGGTTCAAAATTGGGAAAGGAGTATGTCAAGATTGTATATTGTTACCCTGCTTGTTTAATTTATATGCTGTATACATCATGTAAATATATGTACAGTCTGACTGGAGGAATCTCAATCTGAAATTAAGATTGCCAGAAGAAATATCAGCAACCTCAGATATGCAGATAATACCACTGTAACACCAGAAAGTGAGGAGGAATTAAAAAGTAATGTTTAAAAATATTGTTGTATATAGTATCATTTATTTAAATTTCATTTTCCAGTTGTTTTGTATTCATAGAAGTACTATTGATTTTTGTATTTTGGTCTTTTGAACAGCAGCCTTGCTAAATTAACTTATTTTTCATTGCTTTCTATTTTCTAGTCATTAAATTTTTTTTTAATTTAATTTTTTAATTGAAAGATTCTTTAAATTCTGTAGCACTTTGTAGTTTTCAGAAGTTTTACACATACATGTGATTGCATAATAACCCTTTTTCTCCTACTCACTTAGGGCCCCGCCCCCACCCCCAGGAACCGCTAGTTGGTTCTCTATATCCGTGAGTCTGGTTTTTTCATTTGTTTTATTTTATTCACTAGCTTTTTTATAATTAATTTTTATTGGAGTATATTTGCTTTTTAATTTTATATTAGTTTCTGCTGTATGGCAAAGTGCATCAGCATTACATAGACATATATCCCCTCTTTTTTGGCTTTCTTTCCCATTTAGGTCACCACAGAGCATTGGGGCATTGGGATGGGTTCCTTTGCCAATCAGTCGATTCTCATTAGTTATCTATTTTATACATAGTAGGGTATAAAATCTCTTAGTTTATCCCACTACGCCTGCCCTTGCCACCCGGTATCAATCTGTTCTGTACATCTGTCTATATTTCTGCTTTGCAGATAAGTGCATCTGTATCATTTTTCTAGAGTCTACATATAAACAATATTATATGCTATTTGTTTTTCTGACTGACTTCATTCTAGGTCCATCCACATTTCTACAAATGGCACAGTTTCGTTTCTTTTTATGGCTGAGTAATATTCCATTGTGTATATGTAACACGTCTTCTATATCCATTCTTCTGGTGAGGGACATTTAGGTTGTTTCCATGTCCTGACTCTTGTAAATAGTGCTTCGCTGAACACGAGGGTTCATTTGTCTTTTTGAGTTACGTTTTTTTTCCAGGTATATACCCAGGATTGGGATTGCTGGGTCATATAGTAGTTCTATTTTTAGTTTTTTAAAGAGTCCCCATATTGTTCTCCACAGTGACTATGTCAGTTTACATTTGGATCAAGTTTGTTGTGTTTTGAATTCCACATATAAGTGTTACTGAATCCAAGCTCATACTACTTGCCACACAACAGGCCAGTAATTCAAGAGATGAGTTGTTGGGGCAAGGAATAGAGCTCATTTAGAAAGCCAGCAGACAGAGAAGATGGTGGACTAGTGCCCCCAAAGAACCAGGTTGCCTGCGTGAGAATTCAGGCTGCTTTTGTAGTAAGAAGAGAGGGTGTGGTTGGTTGTGCAAACTTCTTTGTGCTGGAATCCTTTCGTTCTTGCAGCTGTCCACTAGGGCTGGTCACAGTGTTTGTATAAACCTCCAGCAAGACAAATGTTATTCTCTCTTCTGCAACTTTTTGTATCTGTATGAATGGAAAAGTTCTGAAGGTCAGAAACTTGAGAACCGGTGCTGTCCTGTATGTTTCAGGCTACAGGCAACTGTTCTTTAATTTATTGTAGCGAAAGCATTAGAATAAAAGGATAAAATAAAAGAAACATATCCAATATGGAGTCGGATGTGTTCTTTCCTGTTCCATAAGTAACATCAGACAGTGTTTATCTTTCTGTGTCTGACTTATTTCACTTAGCTTGATGTCCTCTGAGTCCATCCATGTTGCTGCAAATGGCAAATAAATTAGCTTATTTTTAATATTTAGCAGTTTGTAGATTCTGTTCTATTTTCTATTTACATCTATATCATCTAAGGACAATAATACCATTACTTCTTTCTAGTCTTTACATTTTTTTCTTTCTTTTTTTAATTGGAATAATCAAAACTTTCAGAACAATGTTTAGGGGAAATAGTGATTGTTTTATTCCTGAATTTAGTGTGTGGTGGGGGGTGTTCACTTTTTCATCTTTAATTATTATGTTAGTATAGGTTTTTGTAGGTACCCTTTATCAGATTAAAGAAGTTACTATTTATTCCTAGTTTTCTGAAGGTTTTCTAAATTAGTAATGGCTAACATTTACTTAGGCTTCCCTGGTGGCTCAGATGGTAAAGAATCTGCCTGCAGTGTGGGAGACCCAGGTTCGATCCCTGGGTTGGGAAAGTCCCCTGGAGAAGGGAATGACAACTCACTCCAGTATTCTTGCCTGGAGAATTCCATGGACAGAGGAGCCTGGTGGGCTACAGTCCATGGGGTCACTAAGGGTTGGACACGACTGAGCGATTTTGCTTTCTTTTCAACTTTTATTTAAATATACTTATGTTTACTTTAAATATAAATTAATTATTAATAGTTAAATTTTATGGAATGGTTTTCTGCTTTTGCTGAGGTAAATCATATGATTCATGGTCTTAATTCTGTATTATGGTGAATTACACTGATTTCAATGTTAAACTAACCCTGCACTCCTAGGATAAATTCCATTTGGTCACAATGTATTGTATCACTGGATTCAATTTGTTAATATTTTGTTTAGGATTTTTATTTCTATTCATTAGCCTGTAATCTTCCTTTCTTGGGAAATTTTTGTTAGGTATTGTTATCAAGGTCTGCTGGCCTCGTAAAAAGTTTGGGGAAGTCTCTGTCTCTCTTATTCTCTGAAGAAGTTAATGTTAGATTGGTACATTTCATCTGTGCTAGAAAAGAATGTTTATTCTACAGTTTGTTGATCTTAGTCCTATGGGTCAACAAGATCAAACTGGTTAATCATGTTGATAAAATCTTTTAATGATTTTTAATGCTTTTCTTTCTTTTTTGTCAGTTATGACAGAAGAATCTTAAAAATTACCAACTGTGACTAGATATTTCCTTTCAGCTCTTTCAACTTTTCTTTTATGTTTTCTGGAGCTCTTGTTAGGTTATAAAAATTTAGGATTGTTATAATTTTCAGTTGAACCATTATGTAATTATAAAATGTCCTTTTCTATCTCTGTTGGTGTTTCTTGCCTTGAAGTCTACTTTAGAATTTCTGTTAATATGATTGCTCTTTTTTTTCATCCGTATTTCTATGGTTTATTTTTCCTTTTATTTCAACCTATCTGTATTCTTGTGTTTAAGGTATTATCCTTTGGAAGTAGCATATTATTGGGTCATGTTTATTTGATCTAGCTTGACAATCTTTGTGTTTTGATTAGAATGTTAATTTACATTTAATGTGAATACTAATGTAGTTGGGTAGAATTCTGTCACCTCACTAGCTCTTTTCTCTCTGCCCTATCTGCTCCTTGTAATTTTTTAATTATTCCTTTCCTGCATTTTTGATTTGTCAACTTTTGTAGCTTTCATTTTTTTCCTAATTAACTTTTCTGTTATGCATTCATCTATAATTGTATATTTTTTAGTCATCCTAGAGATTTTAATGGATGTCATTGGTTAATTTTTGTATCTTAAATCAATACTCTTGCTGCTTCCCAAACAGTGAAAAACTTGTCAGTTAAATTTCATTTACTCCAGTCTGCCTTTTGTGGTGTTTTCATGAACATGTGTTATAAAACACATAGACATAATTTTTTCAAACAGTATCTTTTTCTATTTGTCTATATACTCTTTCTAGTGCTTTTCATTCTTTTTTGCAGTTCTTTGCTATCATCCAGGATAATTTTCCTGTAACTTGATGTCTTTCCTTTAATATTTCTTATATTGCTCATCTGCTGGACATACATTTTCTTAGCTGTGATTTGTCTGCAGACGTCTTCATTTCATGTTTTTAAAGGAAAAGTTTTCTGTTAGAATTCTAGGTTTGTGTCTTTTATTCTTTCTACAGTACCAACATGTCATTTCTTTTCTGGCTGCCATAATTTCCTTTGAAAAGTCAGCTGTCAGCCCTCAGATTGGGAGAAAATAATAGCAAACGAAGCAACAAAGGATTAATCTCAAAAATATACAAGCAACTCTTGCAGCTCAATTCCAGAAAAATAAATGACCCAATCAAAAACTGGGCCAAAGAACTAAACAGACATTTCTCCAAAGAAGACATACAGATGGCTAACAAACACATGAAAAGATGCTCAACATCACTCATTATCAGAGAAATGCAAATCAAAACCACAATGAGGTACCATTACATGCCAGTCAGGATGGCTGCTATCCAAAAGTCTACAAGCAATACATGCTGGAGAGGGTGTGGAGAAAAGGGAACCCTCTTACACTCTTGGTGGGAATGCAAACTAGTACAGCCACTATGGAGAACAGTGTGGAGATTTCTTAAAAAACTGGAAACAGAACTGCCATATGACCCAGCAATCCCACTTCTGGGCATACACACCGAGGAAACCAGATCTGAAAGAGACACGTGCACCCCAATGTTCATCGCAGCACTGTTTATAATAGCCAGGACATGGAAGCAACCTAGATGCCCATCAGCAGACGAATGGATAAGGAAGCTGTGGTACATATACACCATGGAATATTACTCAGCCGTTAAAAAGAATTCATTTGAATCAGTTCTAATGAGATGGATGAAACTGGAGCCCATTATACAGAGTGAAGTAAGCCAGAAAGATAAAGAACATTACAGTATACTAACACATATATATGGAATTTAGAAAGATGGTAATGATAACCCTATATGCAAAACAGAAAAAGAGACACAGATGTACAGACAGACTTTTGGACTCTGTGGGAGAAGGCGAGGGTGGGATGTTTTGAGAGAACAGCATCGAAACATGTGTATTATATCTATGGTGAAACAGATCACCAGCCCAGGTTGGATGCATGAGACAAGTGCTCGGGGCTGGTGCACCGGGAAGACCCAGAGGGATCGGGTAAAGAGGGAGGCGGGAGGGGCAGTCGGGATGGGGAACACATGTAAATCCATAGCTGATTCATGTCAATGTATGACAAAAACCACTGCAATTTTGTAGAGTAATTAGCCTCCAACTAATAAAAATAAATGAAAAAAATTAAACAACAATAAAAAAAGAAAAGTCAGCTGTCAGACTTATTGTTGCTTGTTTAAAGGTAATACGTGTTTGCTGCTTTTAGAATTTCTTTATGCTTTTAGTTTCTAATGATTTGACTGTGTGGTATCCAAGCATGATTTTATTTGCATTTATCCTGTTTGGGGTTTGCTGGGTTGATTTTTGTTGTTCTTTTTGAGTTGATTTTCTAAAATAATTTTGGAAGAATTTGGCTTTTGAATCTTTGTTGCTGTGCTGTGCTCACTGGTGTCCTATTCTTTGTGACCCCATGGACTGTGGCCCGCCAGGCTCCCCTGTTGATGGAATTTTCCAGGCAAAAATACTGGAGTGGGTTGCCATTTCCTACTCCAGGGGATCTTCCTGACCCAGGGATTAAACCCGAGTCTCCTGTGGCTCCTGCATTTGGCAGTCAGATTCTTTTACTCCTGAGCCACCTGGGAAGCCCTTATATCTTTTGTTACTTTTACTCTATTCTCTCTCCTCAATCATGTTAGATGTTTGGTTGTATACTATATATCTCTTGTTCTTCTCTTTACTCTTCTCGCTCTGTGGGTTAGTGGGTGTTTTCTATCAACTTATTTCTTAAGTTTATTCGCTCTTGATGTGTCCAGCCTAATACTGAAATTACTTCAAATATCTTATTTTTTCAGTTCTAGGAATTAAAAAAAAGTAGAGTCCTGTTTTTAAAATAGTTTCTTTTAAAATAGATTCCCATTTTTGTTGACTATCTCCATTCTTTCATAAACTTCTAAAAATTCTTTTCTTTCATGAAAATATTGACAATTGCTATTTTAAAGTCTTTGCTTATTTCACTATCTGCATCACCTGTGACCTTCTTGTTTTTGTCTTGATTATAGGCCATATTTTCTTGTCTCACATAAGTTGTTAAGGAAGGAAAAAATATGTAATGAAAATATTGATGAAAAAGATGGTTAATAGAAGTTCCAAAAATTTTTTTATTATATACTGAGTATTGTATTTTAACTCGATTAAGTTTGAAGAGAATATATACCTTTTTCCAAATGTTAGGCCAATTGAGTGAGGTGCTGACACCTCAATTTAAATAAGAATTGAGCTGGGTTTAATTAGGGTCAGTCTTGATTGCAGTTCTAGTAATATTTTAGTAAGAGTTAATCATCTCTCATTTGTTATCCTTGCCCTACTGGATTTTTGACTGAGAGACTGTCGGGCTTCTTCTCCACAGTCCTGAAAGACTATAGAAGTTTCAGTTCTGTTCTTTGGTGATTTCGAGATTGGCCCTTTGTTCTCTTGCTTCACACTGCTTCAGATTCAGGCAGTGTTGGAGACCTGTCATCTGTTTGCTTATGTGAGTCTCCTTTTTCTAGCAGGTTTTCTCCCAATTACCATGAAACTAAGGGAAATTTATCTCTGCAATTCAATCTCCTTCACCCAGCCTCCTGGGAGAATCACTGTAGAACTCAGCAATTGTCCTTTTTTTTTTTTGCCTTATATTTGGAGCTTTCTGGTTTTCAGTCCATCACACTTAAAAGCTCTGCTGCTTACTCTTTTCACCTGTCCTCTTGCCTGGGCCAATCTCAGTTCTCAATCTATGCCCAGAATCATTAAATGATCTTAGGAAAGAAATAGCATATGATTGTCACCTATCCTAAAGAGGGCTTTTCCCTTTCTGGAATTTCAGTTTATCTATTTCTTGTTACTTCTTAAGTTTTCTGATGTCTTAAAACTATGGTCACACTTGCTTCATTCCCCCCCCCCCCCCGGCCCAGTTGTTGTTGAAGTATTTATTAAATACCTACTTTCCTTAAAGATTGAAACAGTGAAATCTATTTTTTCCGATTTTAAAAATAATACATGCTGTATTAACTTTTGCTGAATTATACTGTGTAACAAAAGATGCCAGTATTTCACTGGCTTATAACAGCAAAGGTTTATTTCTCACTCTTGCTGCATGTTACCTGAAGGTTGGCAGTGGTTCTGCTCTTGCTCCATGTATCTTCTGAGATTTCTGAGATCCAGGCTGGGGAGCAACTCCTATTTGGGCCACTCTGTTCTTATAACAGGGGGAAAAAAAGAAAGAGATTTGGCAGAAATATGTTCTGGCTCTTAAATCTGCTTGGATGTTTGTTTATATGCCATTGGCCAAAGCCAGAGTCAGTGGGGCAGAGATGTTTACTCCTGTAAAAGTACTATGTTACATAGGAACAAGTAGAGGTGATTATCCTTTTGATGAAAGGTAGATTGAATAATTATAAATTGTAATAAAACTGATTTGCCGTGCTAACTGAACATAACTACAGAGACATACAGCATTTGCAGTAGAATTCTGCCTTCTGCCTTCCAAGATCATCAGTGATGATACTTTGGTATATATTCAGGATTGAAGTCTTCTTGTTGTCCTGACTTTATGGTTTCTTTGAAAATAATAGTCTTGACTAAATTATAAATAAGACCTTGGTCTTTTCAGCCATTTATAATTTATTTTTATTATTTTTATTTATTTATTATTTTATTTATATTTATTTTTATTATAAATTATTTATAATATTATCACTTTTCACTCTGAGAGAAGGTAACATTCTGTATTGTGGGATTTTATAAAGGGTATAGTCAAGGGAGACAGTGCTAGAAATAATAAAAGTCAGTAAGAAATTCTTATGCAGCTGAATTATTTTACCTAATATGGTTGACATTGGGGTTTAAAGAGGGTTAACCAGATTCTCTGTTAGAATGAGAATACCTGTGAAGAGGGTTTATTTAGTCCTTTATATTTATAGATATTTTTACAGTCAGAACGATTCTTAAGTGGTTCAGATTTTCATGAAGCGGGTCTATTAGAAGGGAAAAATGGAAGCAATTTTGTAAAAGTTGAGGGAGGGCATGACTTATTTGTGAGTTTGGGCACAGAAGGGTTCTTAGAAGAAGAAGGAGGAGGTGAAAGAGGCCTGGGAAAAAATTGTGTAACTTGTAATATGCCTAGGTCCAACTTGGCAGAGAGTGGCATGCCAATGAAAATCAGATTTATAAGACAGCATGGTGCTATTGGTATTATGGAAGGAGTGACTGGAATGAAGCACATCTGAGTTCATTTTCTGTTCTTATTATGTAACTGAAGTAATGTGTGATTTGGACAACTTAACTCTTTTTTACAAAATATAGATAATTGATTTTTTGCCTCTACCATCTTTTAATTTGTCCCTCTGTTCCTTGAGCTATCACTTCCTCTTTTATCCGACATAAATTTCATGATCCTTCATTACCTGTAGCATGCATTCGCAATTCCTTTCATAAACAGGTGGCATAAACCTTTTAACTTTCTTATTTCACTTTAACGTGTTCATATTCACTTAGAAAAACTATAACCCACGTTAAATCCAGTCTTTTAGTTTGTATCTGTGGAGCTGTATATGTCTAGAGGAAACTGCAAAATCATGCTGACTAGTTTTACTTTAAATTCATCACAGACATGAAATGAATCCTTAACATTACCATATTTTCCTGGATCGTTTATTTTTCTCTTCTCTTAATGACTGATTCCATGTTTTCTCTCTTCATGCCTTCCAATAGTATCTCATCCCCTGGTCTTGTCCTCCGCTGATGATTTTGCTTCTTGCCTCACTGAAAAAATTGTAGCAGTCAAGATAATTTATATAGACTCGTATTTACCACATTTACCTGCTATGAATATCTCCAATCCCTGTAGTCTGTATTCTCACCTGTTACTTTCTGCTGTTCTAAAGTCAGTTCTCTCCACTGTGTTTTAGATTCTCTCTCTCTATGCCTAATTAAAGACATCAGTTCTCCACTCTTACTATGTCATAAAGTTTCCTCAGTACTGCATCACTGCCATAAGAAGACAAAATCTACCACTCTTTTCTGTCTTTAAAACATGTTTCTTTGTTTTTTTTGCCCTGCTTACTTACCAGGTAGCACTTAACACTTGCTCCCGATTTACAACAGACTCCTTGAAAGAGTTCTCCATGTTCACAGTGTCCAATTCTCTTTTTCCTATTTCCCCTTAAATCTAGCACAGTTAAGCTTTTGCCATTACCATTGCATTGAAACTACTTTTGACAATATTATAAATGACCTTCATTTTGCTAAATCTCAAGTTAATTTCTTAATGCTCATCTCCCTTGATTTAGCAGCAGTATTTAACACAACTATCTATCTAACTATTCCTTCTTACATATACCTTCTCCTTCTGCACTTGGCTTCTAGGAAATTATAGTTTTTAAAAATCTTTCTTTCTTTGTCACTTGTTTTCCACCTTTTCCCAGTCTCTTAAATATCAGAGCATTTGTTTTGGGTTCTCTTCTGTATCTATACTCACACCCTTGAGGACCGTGGCTCTAAATACAAACTATATCCTGAAAATTCTTAAACTTATATACTGTTGACCCTTGAAAAACATAGATTTGTGAACTGTGTGGGTCCACTTATACTCAGATTTTTTTTCAATAGTAAATACTGTAAGTACTACACAAGCCGTGGTTGGTTAAATCTGAAGATACAGAACCTTGGATACAGAGGAACCTCAGATAAGGAGGGTTAATTATGTTATACTTGGATTTTCCACTGTATGGAGGGTTAGGTGCCCATAAGCCCTGTGTTGTTTGAGAGTTAACTGTATATCCCCATTTAAGATCCCTCTCTTGAATTCCAGACTCATATATTCTGTATACCTATACTCTACTTAGCATCACCATTTGGATGTCTAATTAATATCTTATAATTAATATGTCTGAAACCAAATTACTCATTACCTGTTCAAAACTTGCTCTTTCTGCAGTATTTTTTAGTTCAATAAATATTTACTGCCTTTTTCCAATTGGAACCACCCTTGATTCTTCTTTCTTACTCCCATGACCAATTGTAATCAAAATCTTGTCAAGCCCTACTTTCAAAATATGAAGATTTATTCCAAATATGTCAGTTTCTCACTACCTAAACATTCTTCCACCTTGGTCCAAACCACTGTTATTTCTTACCTGGGTTACTGCAATAACTTGTAGTTTAACTCAGTTGCCCTCTTACATGCCCTCTAACAGTCTTCTCTTAACATAGCTGAGTGATCCCTTCAAAAAGTAAGTAAAATATTTCACTTCTCTGTTTAGAACTCCAGTGGCTCCCAGGAACCACACAAACAACTTCTTTAAATGTCACCATCTCAAACCACTGTAATTAAAATCACAGCCTTATCTCTTTTCCACATACACTCCTCTGCTATATACCTCTAATCCCCCTTACCTGGTTTGTTTTTTCTATAGAGTTTTTTTTTGCCATTTAACACATTTATTAATTTACATATTGAATTTGTTCTTTATTATCTACCTCTTTTGTTAAAATAAGCTTCACCAGGGCAAAGATCTTCATACCTTAGTTTTGCTTACTGATGTATTCTGAGTATCCCAAACAGTGCCTAGCACATAGTACCCAGTAAATATTTGTTGAGTGAAAGAATTGCCTACCTCTCAAGATTGTGTACATAATAAATGTGATACTGAGTTTATATGCACCTCTCACAATTACTGACAAGTTGTACATGCTTATTGATTGTTCTCTTTCATCCCGTTTCTTAGTTACTGATGCTTTATGTAGGTTATCTGGAAGTATTAGGAGTGCTGTAGTTTTTTAGATACTGTATCTTATCCCTTTCTCCCTAGCCTTTGAAACTGAACCCAACTTTTTCTCATTCTTTTTGCTCTCTTCCTGTATCCAACAGAGGAGAGACGGAGTTAGAATTAGAGTAGATGGGTGAAAAATTGATCGTTTTAATAACCTCTCTCTCTCATTTTAGCAGGTTTCTTTTTTTCTCTATATGTTATTTTCTGATTCATAGTCCCTAGCATATAGTTGATGCTGTACAATTTTTGAATGACCGTATTTCCTCTGTTCAATGGAATTCATCTTTCCAAACGTAGAAAATGTCTTCTATGAATCAAAAGGGTCAGAAGATTCTGAGAACTAGGGGGTTAATTCAGAACAGTGAGTAAAAAGTTGATATAGTTCTATGCTACATGGGCCAAAGGGAGAAAATTTAGCTATGCAGTGAATTAGAGGTAGACAGGTTTTGGCATGAATAAGATGTTTGAAAAAAGTACAGCCCCTTAGGTTTTTAAAGTCATTTTGTTGTTTCTTTATTCTTACAAGACATTTTGTTAGCCCAGTATTATAAATGGGGAAACAGATTCAGAATTGTGATATATCCTATACAAGGTCATACAGTTAAGTATCAGAGTTGATTCTCAAAATTAGGTTCTCTTGATAACTAATTTCATGTTCATTCTAGTAAGACAAGGAAACAATGAGGAATAACAAAAAAATAATAGTCTAAGGCATTTATCCTAAGTTTATGTCCTGGGTCTGCAGATTGTAGGTCAGATCACATTCTGTCTCTGAGCCTGATAACTTTTTACAGGGTGATGGTTTTGAGATTTAAATGGGAGGATGCATGTAAAAATGCTATAAAAATGCTGTGTTGTTGGTGTTATTATTCTGTCACAGGATGGCAGGCCATGGCTGTGTTGAGATTATAGGAAATGGTATAACTGAGTAGAGGCAAATAAGAAAACAGTTCTATCAGTCTCCTAGGAAAATGTCACCAGAGGTGAATAAGAAAGAGAAGAGACTTGAATATCTGAAGAAAAATTAGTAAATATTAAAATGAATGAAAAAAAATGAGAAGTTAAGGGGTCACAAAGAGTTGGACATGACTGAGCGACTGAGCACATATAAGGGAGAAAGAATTTCAGAATGAGCAGGGGAGAGAAATGATATGAACTCCTAATTTAATGAGAAGAGAGAATGTGAATTTTCTTAATGCATTTTAACATAATGAGAAATTCTTAAACTGAAAGAGACCTTTTTGTTGTTCAGTTGCTCAGTCATGTCTGACTCTGCGACCCCATGGATTGCAGCACACCAGGCTTCCCTGCCTTTCATCATCTCCCGGAGTTTGTTCAAACTCATGTCCATCGAGTCAGTGATGCCATTTTATAGGTAAGGAAATGAATGAGTCACAGAGAAGTCAATCAGTTTGCTCAAAGATGTAACAAGTGGTGAGATTAGGATTAAAGCTCCACTCCTGGGCTTTTTCTGTACAACAGGAGAAAAACTCTAATAATTACAGTTAACATTTGTATCATTATGATTAGTATATATCAGGCTTTGTACTTTACGTATATTAACTAGGTTAAAAAGTAATTGTAACCTAAAAAAGTACAGCCTATTCCACTTTTTCGTTTGAGGAAAACTGCAGTACAGAGAAATGAAGTGGTATGTCTAAGTCACATAGTTTACTAGTGGATAAACTACCAACTTGGGTAGTTTAGGTTGTCTATATTCTTAACGCCACTGTATTATATTACAACTGTATTTCACTGAGATACATGAAATAATGTTAAAGATAACATAATTAGCTCTTAGAATGAAATTAGTATTTTTGAAAGTGAGTAAGCGATAATCAGTTTTAAATATGTTGGTATAACTGAAATTAAACAGAAGATGACATTGAAATACATGCTTTTCCAGTGAGCCTGATAAACTTACTTGTACCTGTCTTTTCTAAAGTGATACAACTCAAATTAATACAAAGAAATATCACTGAAATTTTATTCATATAAAATAATGCTAAGCTGTTTCCAAATAGGCTAATATTAATAAGTCATGAAGTCTACTTTGGTAGTATTTTGTGAAGTCCTTGAGTTATGTTAACATAGCTGAATAAGGCCAGGTTTTATTTTTAAATGGCAATTTAGGCAATCCCATTTAGGGTTTCTCATGGTGATTGTTTCAGTCGTAAGGACAGATGATATACCATTTTCAAGGCCCTTGGTTTCCTCTAAAGAAATCCTCATCAGGTCTCAGCTTCCAGGTTTCTCTGGTTGTTATTTGGTACCTAATTTATGGTGGTTCTTGGGTCCTATCATTCTTACTTTATGTTCCAATGACGACTCTTTGCCTCCACTGTTAAGCTGCCTCTTTTCTGTATCTTTTCTTTATTAAACATGCTGTGATAAATTGCAAAAGTGGCCACAATTTTTTGCATCTCTTTCCATTGTGAGGCGTAGGGCATTTTGTCTCACCCCTTGAATCAGGGATTGTCTTGTTACTTGCTTTGACCAATTGAATATGGCTAAGAATAATGTGCAAATTCTGAATCAAGACCTCCAGAGGTCTTGTAGCTTCTTCTTTTGCTGCTTTTCAGAACCTCTTCTCTCCTTCTATGTATGAAAACCTGGATTAGCTTTCAGAGTAATGAGATATATACATGACCCCTGTTACCCCAGGTTGCAGCCTCCCTGCTGACAGGCATGTCAGTGAAGCCATCATCTGTGTACCAACTGACAATACCAGTTGATATATGAGCAAGCCCAATAGAGATTTGCTGGTAACTTTTTAAAAAAGCTTTTTATTTTATATTGGGGTATAGCTGATTAACAACGTTGTGGTAGTTTCAGATGAACTGTGAAGGAACTCAGCCATACATATACATTGCTGGTAACTATTTTTAATGTATAATCTTATGGGTAACTTTTCTTATAATTTTGGCTTAAACTTTAATACTCAGTTGATGCACAGAGTTTTGAGTTAAAATGAAATGGTTATTCTTAATCTACTAAGCTTTAGAGTGGGCTTCACTAGTGGCTCAGTGGTAAAGAATCTGCTTGCCAATGCAGGAAGCGTGGGTTCATCCCCTGGGTGGGGAAGATCCCTTATAGAAGGAAATGGCCACTCTGGTGTTCTTGTCTGGGAAATCCCATGGACAGAGGAATCTGGTGGGCTGCAGTCTATGGGATTGCAAAGAGTTGGGTTCAGTTCAGTTCAGTCGCTCTGTCGTGTCCAACTCTTTGCGATTCCATGAACCACAGCATGCCAGGCCTCCCTGTTCATCAACAACTCCCAGAGCCTACCCAAACCCATGTCCATCGAGTTGGTGATGCCATCCAACCATCTCATCTTCTGTCAGGCTTTCTCCTCCTGCCCTCAATCTTTCCCAGCATCAGGGTCTTTTCAAATGAGTCAGCTCTTTGTATCAAGTGGCCAAAGTACTGGAGTTTCAGCTTCAACATGAATCCGTACAATGAACACCCAGGACTGATCTCCTTTAGGATGGACTGGTTGGATCTCCTTGCAGTCCAAGGGACTCTCAAGAGTCTTCTCCAACACCACAGTTCAAAACCATCAATTTTTCAGTGCTCAGCTTTCTTCACAGTCCAACTCTCACATCCATACATGACCACTAGAAAAACCATAGCCTTTACTAGACAGACCTTTGTTGGCAAAGTAATGTCTCTGCTTTTTAATATGCTGTCTAGGTTGGTCATAACTTTTCTTCCAAGGAGTAAGCGTCTTTTAATTTCATGGCTGCAATCACCATCTGCAGTGATTTTGGAGTCCCCAAAAATAAAATCTGACACTGTTTCCACTGTTTCCCCATCTATTTGCCATGAAGTGATGGGACCAGATGCCATGATCTTAGTTTTCTGAAAGTTGAGCTTTAAGCCAGCTTTTTCACTCTCATCTTTCACTTTCATCAGGAGGCTTTTTAGTTTCTCTTCACTTTTTGCCATAAGAGTGGTGTCATCTGTATATCTGAGGTTATTGATATTTCTCCCAGCAATCTTGATTCCAGCTTGTGCTTCTTCCAGCCCAGCGTTTCTCATGATGTACTCTGCATATAAGTTAAATAAGCAGGGTGACAATATACAGCCTTGATGTACTCCTTTTCCTATTTGGAACCAGTCTGTTGTTCCATGTCCAGTTCTAACTGTTGTTTCCTGACCTGCATATAGGTTTCTCAAGAGGCAGATCAGGTGGTCTGGTATTCCCATTTCTTGAAGAATTTTCCACAGTTTACTGTGATCCACAGTTAAAGGCTTTGGCATAGTCAATAAAGCAGAAATAGATGTTTTCCTGGAACTCTCTTGGTTTTTTGATGATCCAGCGGATGTTGGCAATTTGATCTCTGGTTCCTCTGCCTTTTCTCAACCCAACTTGAACATCTGGAAGTTCACGGTTCATGTACTGTTGAAGCCTGGCTTGGAGAATTTTGAGCATTATTTACTAGCGTGTGAGATGAGTACAATTGTATGGTAGTTTAAACATTCTTTGGGATTGCTTTGCCTTGGGATTGGAATGAAAACAGACCTTTTCCAGTCCTGTGGCCACTGCTGCGTTTTCTAAATTTGCTGGCATATTGAGTGCAGCACTTTCACAACATCATCTTTCAGGATTTGAAATAGCTCAACTGGAATTCCATCACCTCCATTAGCTTTGTTCGTAGTGATGCTTTCTAAGGCCCACTTGACTTCACATTCCAGGATGTCTGGCTCTAGGTCAGTGATCACACCTTCGTGATTATCCGGGTCGTGAAGATCGTTTTTGTATAGTTCTTCTGGGTATTCTTGCCACCTCTTCTTAATATCTCTGCTTCTGTTAGGTCCATACCATTTCGGTCCTTTTTTGAGCCCATCTTTGCATGAAATGTTCCCTTGGTATCTCTAATTTTCTTGAAGAAATCTCTAGTCTTTCCCTTTCTATTGTTTTCCTCTATTTCTTTGCATTGATTGCTGAGGAAGGCTTTGTTCTCTCTCCTTGATATTCTTTGGAACTCTACATTAAAATGGGAATATCTTTCCTTTTCTCCTTTGCTTTTCACTTCTCTTCTTTTCACAGCTATTTGTAAGGCCTCCTCAGACAGCCGTTTTGCTTTTTGCATTTCTTTTCCATGGGAATGGTCTTGATCCCTGTCTCCTGTACAGTGTCATGAACCTCCGTCTTACTTTAGGTGTTATTTTTGGATAACCTTTTCTACTCATTACGTTAACTACCACTTTTATGTTCTTGCCTTGTATCTAAGTCTTAAGCTTGAAAGTTGCTCCCCTCCACATTCTTTCATTACATTCCGTATTTTTTTCCACTTGATTATCCTCTGGGCCTCCATGAGGCATGCCCAGAACAAGACTCACAGCCTTTATGCCTGAAAATTTCTTTAAGCCTATCCTGTAGTGTGGTTAAGGGAAACTGATAGCTCTGTAACCAAGGAAACTTGAAGTCATCTTAGATATCTCCCTTTCGTTCTTCTCAATGTTTATTTACTCATTAATGCCTGACTGACTAACATATCTGAAAACTATTTGCTTTCCTAATTTCTTTCCATATAACTGCAAGCTAGATAAGAATACTTCCATCTTCTCAGAAAGTCTCATATTTTATATCTCATACTTCCTATTGTCACTCTCTCTCTCTCTCATTATCCACCTGTTTCCACCTCTCATAACCCAGCCTGTTTCCTGTTTCCAGTTTTCCATTGTAAAACTTTACTGCAAGATACAGTTTTCTTTGGTATCCAAGGAAGGTTGGTTCCACAACCACCCCCGTACTAACATATGTAATCGCTCAAGTTCCTTATATAAAATGGTATAGGATTTGGGTATATCCTGTGAGCATCTTCCCAATACACACTTTAAATCATTTCTAGATTATTTATAATAACCTATACAGATTGAATGCTGTGTAAATAGCTATAAAAATAATTTAAATGCTTTGTAAATAATTACTGGCACGTGGCAAACTTAACCATTGATTTTTGGCACTTTCTGAAATTTTTCATTATATATTTTACTTCTATGTATTTTTTGAACCCCACTTTCCCCTATGCTGCTATATTTTACATTAAACAGTTATTTAACTTTTAAGTGCTAAGAAAGAAAACCTAGTCTTTGTTTTCCCACTTATTTACCCTTTCTGGTACTCTGTTCGTCTTTTTAGGTCCGAGCATCCACTTTGTATTCTTTCTTTTTGACCTGAGAGATACCCTTTGGCATTTCTTATAGTGCAAATCTAATGGCAAGTATTTATTCTCTCAGCTTTTGTTTAGCTGGAAATGTCTTTTTTCACCCTCATTTCTGAAGGATATTTTTTCTGAATATAAAATTTTAGGTTGTTACTACATGCCCCCTCAAAGTACTTTAAAGATGTTATCCTGTTTCTTCTGACCTCCTATGAGAAGTTAGTCACTCTTATCATTGTTTCTTTACTTGATGTGTTTCCCTCTCCCCCTTTTTTTCCTGCCTTCTCTGGTTGCATTGGAGATTTTTTCTTTATGTTTGGTTTTTATCAATTTGACGATGATATACCTTGATGTGATTCTGTTTATGTTTATCCTGGTTGGGATTGGCTGTGAAAAAAGTGAAAGTGTTATGTGCTCAGTTGTGTCCGACTATTTGCAATCCTGTGGACTGTACCCCACCAGGCTCCTCTGTCTACGGAATTCTCAAGGCAAGAATACTGGAGTGGGGAAGCCATTCCTTTCTCCAGGGCGTCTTCCTGACTCAGAGATCAAACCTGGATTTCCTACACTGCAGGCAGATTTTTTTATGGTCTGAGCCATCAGGGATCAGCTATACTTGTTAAAATTGGTGTTTTTCATCATATTTGGGAAATTTTCAGCCATTTATTTTTCAAATATTTCTTTTCCCCCAGTCTCATTGTCTTCCCCAGTGAGACCACAATTATAAATATTTTAGATCATTTGATAATGTTCACGGTCCCTGAAGCTTAATAATTTTTTTCAATTTTTTTCCTTTCTGCAAGGTTGGGTAGTTTTAATAATTGGTCTTCCACTTCTACCACCACCAGTATATTGTTAAACCCCATCTAGTAGCATTGTAATTTCAATTACAGTACTTTTAAGTTCTAAAATTTCTATGTTTAATGTTTTCCATTTAGTTAGTTTCTCAGTTAATCTCAATTATTGAGTTTTATATGGATAGTTCTTTTGCCCTCTTATTTCATCTTGATTACAAAATAGTACTAGATATAACTTATTGCAAATTAAAATATTTGACTCCTTATCTGAATGTTTATTATACATTTGGGGATATTTTTACTTTCCTGAATTTTCTGGGTTTTATTCTTTAAAAACCACATGGATTTACAATTTATGCCAGAATGGATGTGTGTAATCAAGGGCAGAGACAGGGACAGAAATGAGATTAAGGTTATGTTCTGTAGAAAGGCCAGTGGGACAAATAGGGCTATCACTTTAATGATGTTTTAAATTAGGTACAGGTCCCAGTAATTTTTTAGATTTCTCCTGTGTTTTGCTCTTATACTGTCAGTTGCACAGTTAGGAAATCATGGACTTTGAGTTCCTGAATAGACTTTAGAATTGACGCTAATAACTTCATTTTCATTCTTTGAAAGTAGATATATAAGGATTTCATTCACACTGAGTTGAACAGATAGGTGAAAGATATTTCTAATGCAGATAGTTAAGCAAAAATACCTAGTATAATACATACATGGTACAATACAAAGGTTTCAATAGTTTTCAGCCAATTCATGGCAAATATTAATGTATAAATTTTAAATACTGGAACAAAGGTAAATTCAGAATCTGAAGAATAAACAAGTCACTAGTTTAAAGACATGGGGCTTCCCTGGTGAGTCAGATGGTAAAGAATCTGCCTGCAATTCAGGAGACCTGGGTTTGATACCTGGATCTGGAAGATCCCCAGGAGAAGGGAATGGCTACCCACTCCAGTTTTCTTGCCTGGAGAATTCCATGGACACAGGAGCCTGGTGGGCTACAGTCCAAGGTTTACAAAGAGTCGGACACAACTGAGTGACTAACACTAAAACAGAAAACAAAACCAGAATATAGTAGTAGCATAAGCACCTAATGTTTTTTTATTATGTCACAAAATAAAGTCTCTGTGGCAGATTGTGAGCATATGGTAGGCTACATAGAAGAGTATATTACACATTTAGTATATTGCATCAGATATATATATGTACATTTATCTATATACACACATTTACCTAAATTGTATCAAGTTCTATATTACCAAATAATAGTTTTCATCTTCTTTCCTATATTGATACAAGATTCATAGGTGTTTAGCAATAGGAAATGAAGTGACTATTTCACAAATGTGTATGTTGTTTATCACTCTTATCTCCCTAGCATCTATTACAGTGTCTGGCATATGTGAGATGTTTAATCAATATTTATTGCATGAATAAATGAGTACAATTTTAAAAAGAATCATTCTTTTGAAAAAGTGCTTCGAGAGATGGATTTATTTTTGTATTGACTACTACCAAATAATTATCATTATAATAAGCCCACATAAAATACTCTGAAATAAAACTTTTGTCCTCATAATTTGGGGTTTGTTGTAGTATTTGGAATTTCTCCTTAGTCTCCTTCATGAACATTAACTTTGTGTTAACCATCCTTATATGGAATTTAGAAAGATGGTAACGATAACCCCATATGCAAAACAGAAAAAGAGACACAGAAGTACAGAACAGACTTCTGAACTCTGTGGGAGAAGGTGAGGGTGGGATGTTTCGAAAGAACAGCATGTATATTATCTATGATGAAACAGATCACCAGCCCAGGTGGGATGCATGAGTCAGGTGCTCGGGCCTGGTGCACTGGGAGGACCCAGAGGAGTCGGGTGGAGAGGGAGGTGGGAGGGGGGATCGGGATGGGGAATAAGTGTAACTCTGTGGCTGATTCATGTCAATGTATGACAAAACCCACTGAAATGTTGTGAAGTAATTAGCCTCCAACTAATAAAAAAAAATTAAAAGAAAAAATACTAGAAAGCTAAAAAAAAAAAAAAAAAAAAGAAATCAGTCCTGAATATTCATTGGAAGGACTGATGTTGAAGCTGCGACTCCAATCCTTCAGCCTCCTGATGCAAAGAACTGACTCATTTGAAAAGACCCTGATGCTGGGAAAGATTGAAGGCGGGAGGAGAAGGGGATGACAGAGAATGAGATGGTTGGATGGGATTACTGACTCAATGGACATGAGTTTGAGCAAGCTCCAGGAGTTGGTGATGGACAGGGAGGCCTGGCTTGCTGCAGTCCATGGGGTCGCAAAGAGTCGGACACAACTGAATGACTGAACCGAACTGAATGGACAGGTAATAGCTAAAGCATTTTTATGTGATGTGTAGCTAGAATTATTAGGTTGATGCAAACGTAATTGTGGTTTTAGACTGTGAGTTTTACATCACAACTTGGCTTAAGCACATCTTTATTAATCAAAATAGAAACATTACAATCAACACATTTTTGCCAATAAGAAATGCTTGTTTATTTCTGTAGCTTGAAAACCTATGCTTTAGGATTCATCAAACTCTTGGAAACCTTTTTCTGTCTCCTGCTGATTGTGAAAGCATTTTCCCTGCAAGAAGTTGTCAAGAAGCTTGTAGAAGTGAGGTTGGTGAGGGGTCAGGTGAATATGGCAGATGAGGCAAAACTTCATTGCCCAACTCGTTCAATTTTTGAAGTGTTGGTTGTGCTACTTGCCATTGGGCGTTTTTCGTGGAGAATTGGGCCCATTCTGTTGACCAGCTTCAAGTGTTGCAGTATTCTGTGCACCTCATGGATTTGCTGAGTGTACTTCTCAGATGTGGTGGTCTTGCGGGGATTCAGAAAACTATAGTGGATTAGATGGGCAGCAGACTACCAGACAGTGACCATGACCTTTTTTTGGTCCAGGTTTGGCTTCGGGAAGTGCTTTGGAGCTTCTTGTGACTCCATTGGTGACTCAGAAGGTCCAGAATCTGCCTGCAGTGCAGGGGGCCCGGGTTTGATCCTTGGGATGGGAAGATCCCCTGGAGAAGGAAACGGAAACCCACTCCAGTATTCTTGCCTGGAGAATTCCGTGGACAGAGGAGCCTGCTGGGCTACAGTCCAGGGGGTTGCAAAGAGTTGGACACGACTGAGTGACTAACACTTCATTTTCACTTTTGGAGCTTTTTCCTGTCCAGCCACTGAGCTGATCGTCACTGGTTGTGGTATAAAATTCACTTGTTGTCACATGTCACAATCCAATCGAGAAATGGTTCATTGCCATTGTGTACAATAATAAAAGACGACACTTCAGAATCATGATTTTTGGTCAGCTCATGAGGCACCCAGCTTAATCAAGCTTCTTTACCTTTGCAGTAAGCTTCAAAGGCTGAACCACCATAGAATGGTAGATGTTGAGTTCTTCAGCAACTTCTCATGTAGTTTTAAAGGGATCAGTTTTGATGATCCTCTCAATTGGTCCTTGTCCACTTCCAATGGCTGGCCATTTTGCTCGTCATTTCAGGACTTTTGTCTCTTGCAAAACTTCTTGAACAACCACTGCACTGTACATTCTTTACCAGTTTCTGGACCAAATACATTGTTGGTGCTGCAAGTTGTCTTGGCTGTTTTATGACCCATTTTGAACTCAAATAAGAAAATTATTTGAATTTGGTTTTTGTCTAACATCATTTCTGTGGTCTAAAATAAGTAATAAGTCATTAGTAAAAAACATAAAGTGAGAAATGTGCATTAATATGATGTGTAACACTACCACATTTGTTTAACAATGTATTCCAGTGTCAAATGGCAAAGTTCAACAGTACAAAACTGTAGTTACTTTTGTACAAACCTAATAACATATGACCTTTTTTACCCCCACTTTCAATGATTTCCATTCATCTTGGCATTTAATCAGCTTCTATCTTATACTTATTATTTAAATGTTTTATGTGCATAAATGTTGTTTAACCATGATGTTGTGTACTTCTTAAGTATGGAAACCCTCTTTTAAACAGTTATTTGCCATATAACATAGTATTACTCATGTAGTTGATGGTCTCTGGAGCCAAAGATGGAGAAGCTCTATATAGTCAGCAAAAACAAGACTGGAAGCTGACTGTGGCTCAGATCATGAACTCCTTATTGCCAAATTCAGACTTAAATTGGAGAAAGTAGGGAAACCACTACACCATTCAGGTATGACCTAAATCAGACCCATTCCGTTTATACAGTGGAAGTGAGAAGTAGATTCAAGGGATTAGATCTGAAAGGCAAAGTGCCTTATGAACTATGGACAGAGGTTTGTGACATTGTACGGGAGACAGGGTTCAAGACCATCCCCCCAAAAAAGAAATGCAAAAAAGCAAAATGGCTGTCTGAGGACGCCTTACAAGTAGCTGTGAACAGAAGAGAAGTGAAAAACGAAGGAGAAAAGGAAAGATGTACCTGTTTGAATAGAGTTCCAAAGAATAGCAAGGAGAGATAAGAAGGCCTTCCTCAGTGATCAATGCAAAGAAATAGAGGAAAACAACAGAATGGGAAAGACTAGAGATCTCTTCAAGAAAATTAGAGATACCAAGGGAACATTTTATGCAAAAATGGGCTCAATAAAGGACAGAAATGGTATGGACCTAACAGAAGCAGAAGATATTAAGAAGAGGTGGCAAGAATACACAGAAGAACTGTACAAAAAAGATCTTCACAACCCAGATAATCACGAAGGTGTGATCACTGACCTAGAGCCAAACATCCTGGAATGTGAAGTCAAGTGGGCCTTAGGAAGCATCACTACGAACAAAGCTAGTGGAGGTGATGGAGTTCCAGTTGAGCTATTTCACATCCTGAAAGATGATGCTGTGAAAGTACTCCTCACAATATGCCAGCAAATTTGGAAACCTCCACATTGGCCACAGGACAGGAAAAGATCCATTTTCATTCCAATCCCAAAGCAAGGCAATGGCAAAGAATGCTCTAACTGCCAGACAAATGCATTCATCTCACATGCTAGTAAAGTAATGCTCAAAATTCTCCAAGCCAGACTTCAACAGTACATGAACCGTGAACTTCCAGATGTTCAAGCTGGATTTAGAAAAGAGAGGAACCAGAGATCAAATTGCCAGCATCCCTTGTATCATCGAAAAAGCAAGAGAGTTCCAGAAAAACATCTATTTCTGCTTTATTGACTATGCCAAAGCCTTTGATTGTGTGGATCACAATAAACTGTGGAAAATTCTGAAAGAGATGGGAATACCAGACCACGTGACCTGTCTCTTGAGAAACCTGTATGTAGGTCAGGAAACAACAGTTAGAAGTGGACATGGAACAACTGACTGGTTCCAAATAGGAAAAGGAGTATGTCAAGGCTGTACTGTATATTGTCACCCTGCTTATTTAACTTATATGCAGAGTACATCATGAGAAATGCTGCACTGAATGAAGCACAAGCTGATATCAAGATTGCTGAAAAATATCAATAACCTCAGATATGCAGATGACACCACTCTTATGGCAGATAGTGAAGAAGAACTAAAGAGCCTCTTGATGAAAGTGAAAGAGGAGAGTGAAGAAGTTGGCTTAAAGCTCAACATTCAGAAAACCAAGATGATGGCATCTGGTCCCATCACTTCATGGGAAACAGATGGGGAAACAGTGGAAACAGTGACAGACCTAATTTGGGGGCTCCAAAATCACTGCAGATGGTGACTGCAGCCATGAATTTAAGACACTTACTCCTTGGAAGGAAAGTTAAGACCAACCTAGATAGCATATTAAAAAGCAGAGACATTACTTTGCCAACAAAAGTCCCTCTAGTCAAGGCTATGGTTTTTCCAATAGTCGTGTTTGGGTGTGAGAGTTCGACTGTAAAGAAGACTGAGCACCAAAGAATTGATACTTTTGAACTGTGATGTTGTAGAAGACTTGAGAGTCCTTGGGCAGCAAGGAGATTAAACCAGTCCATCCTAAACGAAATCAGTCCTGAATAGTCATTGGCAGGACTGAAAACTCCAATACTTTGGCCATCTGATGCAAAGAACTGACTATTGGAAAAGACCCTGATGCTGGGAAAGATTGAAAGCGGAGGAGAAGGGGACGACAGAGGATGAGATGGTTGGATGGCATCACCAGCTCGATGGACGTGAGTTCAAGTAAACTCCGAGAGTTGGTGTGGACAGGGAGGCCTGGCATGCAGCAGCCCATGGAGTTGCAAAGAGTTGGACACCACTGAACAACTGAACTGAACTGAACTGAGTTGATGGTCAGTACATGTTGAATAGTTTAAAAAGACGTCGCGGAGCACAAAATGTTTGAAAGTTGGGTGGTCATTAAACCTCGAAATGTTGTTAAGTGCCTTTCCACTCATATCTTTCTAAAAGAAACAGCCTCTGTACATTATATCCTCTGCCAAAGTGGTATGCCGAGGCAGGTGTGCATTTTGTATCACTTAATACCAATCTTTCCAGCCATAGTCATTTGGACTTAAGAGACGATACCTGTTTCAAGAGATGCTAAGTAAATAGACTGGCCTATTATCGGTTTATCTTCTTGCGTCTGAGGTGATTTTATCTAACCTGATGGAAATTAGGAAAATGAATGAGTTAGCAAGGAAGCTAAACTAATGAAATTGCATGAGGTTGACTTAATTTATGTTAAATTGAATCAAAGTTACCAGCTCATGTCATAGGAAGCAGAAAAGAGAAAGGTTAGAAGGTAAAGTAGCTTGTTAGTAGAATGATCAGAGCAATAGATATGTGAATACTTAGATATTATGACACATAAACTGGCTTAACTTGAATTACTCTTTTAAACTGTATCCAGTAGGGTCTTAAGTATTTGAAGTTTTATACTTAAGAAAACAGGAGTGACACTGCAATGTCAAATACGTGTATGCCTGTTCTGTGACTTATCCTTCGTGATGTTTTTGAGGATTACTTTTAGACTTCGTTAGGGCTAGTCTATTTCACTTTTGCTCTTGTTCCATGTAGTCCTAAATCCAGGCCATTCTGAGCTTTCAGCTTAAAGCCTGGGGGTGCTTTATCAAGGTCTTTTTAAACTTAAATTGCAGTCTTACCAACATTATGTGATTACCAAAAGCTTTGCTCAGATCTTTAGTTTCCCATCTGCCATTTCTGCTGGCATTCTTGAAGTTTTGTTTTGTGCGTGTGAAGTTTGGGAGTAAGTCAACACTGGAGGAAATATCTTTACAGATTTTTAGGCTCCTACTCTGCAGTTTCTTTAAAGTCTTAGTTCCGGGGGTGGTTTAATAATAGTTTTATTTTTTCCTTCCAGCCTTCTTTTCAGAAGCTAGGGTTGTTGTGGTGTGGTAGTAGTTTGCGGTGTAAGTTCAGGCAGTGAATCTAGGTGTGGTCTTTGCTAGAGCTAGAGAACTTTAGTTCCCGTTACCCTACAGGAACTGACTGATTATCTGCCACTGCTTTCTTCTATACAAAGGAGCTCAATAGGTCTGTAGCTTTAGCTCAGCTCACTTTACGTTTTTATTTTATTCCAGATCACAGGATAGGAGTGGGGGGAATATATATAGATTAGGCCCTTGAACAGGTTTGAACAGTGTGAGTCCACTTAATATGCAGAGTTTTATTCAATAGTAAATACTGTAGTACTGCATGGTCTGAGGTTGGTTGAATTTGTGGATGTGGAATTGTGAATACAGAAGGCCAACTATGTGTTAAACATGGATTTTCAACAGTGCAGAGGGTTGGCACCCCTAACCCTGTGTTGTTCAAGGATCACCTGTGTGTGTATACACACACACACGTATGTAAATATAAAATACAAATATACAATATATAAAGTAAATATCCTATGTAATTTTTATAAAATTATTTTTAAATGAATATTGAGTAAAATTGACTTTTTTGGCACTGTTCTATGAATTTTAATTCATATATAAATTCACATAGCCATGACCATAGTCAGGATACAGAACAATCCCATCATACCAAAAACCTCCCTTATATTGTCTCATTTTGGTCACACCATCTTCCCACCTAATAACTTTTGGCAACCTCTGATCTGTTCTTTGTCATTGTAGTTTTTATCTTTTCAAGAATGGTATTTCAAAGGAATTGCATGGTGTTTAATCTTTTCTAGACTAGTTTCTTTCATTCTGCATAATGGCTTTTGAGATTCTTCTAAGTTTTTGCATTTATCAGTAGTTCATTTCTCTTTAGTACTGAGTTGTATTTTGTTGTACAGATGTGCCGTAGTTTGTTTATCCATTCACCAGTTGAAGAACATTTGGGTGTTTTGTTTTAACAGATCAACTCAAAAATTCATTCACAGGTTTTTGTGAACATACGTTTTTGTTTCTCTAGGGTAAATACCTGGGAGTGGGATGATGGGACCTATGGTAAGTGTATGTTTAACTTTTTAAGAAACTGCTGAACTGTTTTCATGTGGCTGTGCCATTTTTGTCCTCCCAACAACGTATGAGAGTTCCAGTTTCTCTGCATCCCCACTGGTACTTGTTCTTGTCGATATTTTTTATTTTAGTCAGTCTTCTAGGTATGTAGTGGTATCTCATTGTGGTTTGCATTTCTCTGTTGAAAAGATGTTGAACATCTTTTAAAATGTGCTCATTGGCCATTCCTACACACTATTTAGTGAAATATCTTTTCAGGTCTTTTCAATCTTCTATTTTTTCAAGTTTTTGTTTTTTTTTCTTTTAAGCCTAGCTGAATATCTTTTTTGTTTTTTCCCTTTCCAATTTTCTTTTCTCTTTTCTCTGTCACTACAGTGTGTTTGGAGCTGATGCAGTGAGTCTAAATTCACCAAACCTTTTTTTTTGCGGGGCGGGGGGAGGGTCGTGCTGCGAGGCATGTGGAATCTTAGTTCCCTGACTAGAGATCAAACCCCTGCCCCTTGCATTGGAAGCACAGAGTCTTAATTACTGGTCTGCCAGGGAAGTCCCACTTACTATACCATTTTGATAGAAAGTTCAAGGCAGAATATTTTCAAAGGCAGAATTTTTCATATGAAGGGATTGCAAAAAAAACTACAGGAATGGACATGGAAGAACATAATCAGGAATATTTAAGTAATCCCATTAAATATGCCTTTGTAGGTATATATATAGTGAGCTAGAAAATGAGATGGGCTTCCCAGGGTGGCACTAGTGGTGCTGTACTGTCTGCCAGTGCAGTAGACACAAGTGACTTGGGTTCAATCCCTGGGTCAGGGAGACCCCTTGGAGAAGGAAGTAGCAACCCACTTCAGTTTTCTTGCCTGGAAAATCCCGTGGACAGAGGAGCCTAGTGGGTTATAATCAAGGGGGTCACAGAATCGAACATGACTGAGCTCTCGTGCACACACACACACACATACACAGAGAATATGGAATGAAACTAGTTTTTATTCAAATCAATAGAAGATTTTGAAATATTAGTAAAAGTCTAACTTTTGCTTCTAAAATTTTAACTGCCGGCATTTAAAAACTAATTTTAAAAGTCTGTTTATATAGATTTATATTAAATATATTGAACATTTAACATTGACTTCATTAAAGAATAACAGAAGCACTGTTGTACTGTTATGTTAGATATGTCAGATTATATTAACATATGTTTTATATCATTATAAATTGGGGTTCCTTCATGACAACTGTCATAGTATCATTGGGTGCCAGAGTACACAAAGGCTTCTACGCACCTGCTTGTGTTTTTTTCGGCCACACCAAAAGGCAAGTGGGATCTTAGTTCACCAACCAGGGATGGATCAAACCCGTGCCACCGGTGTTGGAAGCATGGAGTCTTAATCACTGGACTGCCATGGAAGTTCTACATATCTTAATTAAAAAAACAAACTGATAGTGTTTGATGAATATTGAGATAGTAAAATGTTTTCCCTAGCTTGAGAATATAATGGTAAAATGATGTTTTAATGCAAAGCTGTTGTCACAATGAACAGAAACATGACCCAGTGTGTTTTCCTGGCTGTTTTGAGATTGCAACTATCCAGCTTTCACAGAAGGAATATACTGATTTTGCTATAGTGCCTGGATTTCCAGCTTCAAGATAACACGTTTCCCTGCACATTTAGAGCTGTGTAGAGACACTCCCTAGTGTACAGACACTGTACTGTTTGCTGAGCAAAGATATCAATGGAGAGTGCTCTGTGAATGTGGATGGCCAAGCCTGTTTTACCCTGATTAGGTGAAAGGTTTGTCAGATGATTAGACGGAACGTACTGTCAGATGACCTCGCAGCAGGTAGTGGCAAGCTGCCTGATTCTTGAGAAGTGAAGTTGTTTAGTCATGTGGGACTCTTTGTGACCCCATAGACTGTAGCCTACTAGGCTCCTTTGTCCATGGAATTTTCCAGGCAAGAGTATTGGAGTGGGTTGCCATTTCCTTCTCCAGGGGATCTTCCTGACCCAGGGATGGAACCCAGGTCTCCCATGTTGCAGGCAGACGCTTTACCCTCTGAGCTACCAGGGAAGCCCCCCAATTTTTTTTTAAATGCAAAAGCAACTTCTAATTACTACTTTAAAATACAAGTCATCACTTGATTTAAGTGAACAATGATTGAGATATTTGACATCTGTAAATAGAATGACTGCTTACATAAAGTATATCATATCTTTAGAAATTTATTTTTAGTTGTATTGGCAGAATTATGATTTCTCAGGGAAAGGCGACACATTTTTTACATTAAATCATAAAATGGAACATACTGCATGATTTTTAAAGGCATAGTTTTGAAGTTTTCAAAGTCTTTTTTTTTTTTTTTTTTAATGTGACTGTGTTGGGTCTGAGCTGTGGCATGTGGGATCTTGTGGCATGGGGGATCTTTCATTACAGCACACCGATTCTCTACTTGCAGTGCAAGGGCTCAGTAGTTGTAGCACACAGGCTGAGTCTGTGGCGTGTGGCATCTTAGTTCCCTGACCAGGGATTGAACCCATGTCCTTTGCATTGCAAGGCAGATTCTTAACCACTGGACCATCAGGGAAGTCCCCATATTTTCTCACAAGTAAAACCAAAGTATTAAATTGCAAGAAAAGTAAGGTTTCATGTTCTGATTATCTGTATGTTCCCTTTTGAATCCAATGGATTCTGTGATTTAAGTGTGTTTAAACATGGCTATCATCAGAAACCATCTTGACTTTTAAAAGTGTATTCTACCTAAGAATTATGTGTAAAATAATCTTTTAAAACTGAGTTATTGGGACTTCTCTGGTGGTCCAGTGGTTAGGACTCTGCTTCTCAAGCAGGGGGCATGAGTTGGATCCCTGGTTGGGGAACTAAAATCCCAATGCCATGCATTGCGACCAAAAAATAATAAAATAAATTTAAAAACCAAACAAAACTGAGGTAATTTTCCAGTTATGTGCGTTATTAATATATCTGATAGTTGTGAAATTACAAATTGTGATAATCCTCTTGCCCTTGATTATCATTTTGGTTTGAAAATAATTCCTGAAAGTTGTTAGTTGCTCAGTCATGTCCAACTCTTTGCCCCGTGAACTGTAGCCCACTAGGCTCCTCTGTCCATGGAATTCTCCAGGCTAGAATAACAGAGTAGGTAGCCATTCTCCAGGGCACCTTCCCGGCCCAGGCATTGAACCTCGGTCTCCCACATTGCGAGCAGGTTCTTTACCATCTGAGCCACCAGGGAAGCACAGTTAGTATCCACTGGAGACATTTAACAGTCTTATTTAATCATCATTTTAGGAGCAGTTTAGTAATTTTTTTGAAAAATTACTAAAAAAAAACCTCATAATGAAGTATTTCTCTTTAAAAACCTTAAAAAAATGGCTTTTCCCCCCTCTTTAAGGATATCTCTCAAAACTAATGTGGGGGTAGGTTTCCAGTAAAAGAGTTTTGGTAATCTTTACCGCTGTGTGCTAGCAAGTGTCACTGTATAAAACTGGAGGTTTATAGATTCCTCAGGAGCTACAGCATCATAATAACATTTACTCCCACTCAGAATTTATTTTAAGAAATGATATAAATACTGTGTTATAATTGATCTGTTGTACAAAAAGTACTGAATAATACACAAACAAGACAACACACTCTTGACGATCAAAAACAATTTTTTTCTGTGAAATTCTCTAGTTTGAATAATGAAAGAGAAGGTGTCAGGGTGAAAAAAATAATCTGATTCTACTGTCTGTGACTTAGATAATGATATTCATCACATCTATATATATTTTGTTATCATTTCCTTTTAGAGCACTCTTTAAATGTTTGCTCAGTCCTGAAATTTGATCCTTCTGTTAAGGGCTTTGTTACATATTTTAAGTCATTCTTTTAATTGCTCACATCATTTAGTGTAGAATTCATTGTTATACATGGAATTAATTATGTAATGTTATTCTCATTAATATAATCTTAAATTAATAGCTATTTGTATATTCTGTTTAATCCTCAGCTTTCTAGAATCTAGGATAGTATTGACTATAATTGTGGTTTTGATTTATTTCATAACAAACATTTGCTCACGAGTTTCATACTACTGATGAGGAAATAGTTGACCCAGTGGTGAAGAAATAGTTTACCCAAGGTCACACAAATATTTAACTGTCAGACTCTGGCTAGAATTTAGGTTATCTTATTCTTAGTGTACCGTTTTGCTTTATATATGTTTGTGTGAGTATTATTTCTGAAAATAGGCTAAGTTGAAATATCTTAGTTTATAAAGCTGAAGTTACTTATAGAATATATATTATGTTTCCAGTTGCTGTTGTAACAGATTATCACACACTGGCTTAAGAATCCAAGATGGACCTCCCCACTAAAAGCTGCTGCTGCTGCTAAGTCGCTTCAGTCGTATCCGACTGAACTCCACAGTCCGTGGACTCTTTGCGACCCCATAGACGGCAGCCCACCAGGCTCTGCCATCCCTGGGATTCTCCAGGCAAGAACACTGGAGTCGGTTGCCATTTCCTTCTCCAATGCATGAAAGTGAAAAGTGAAAGGGAAGTCGCTCAGCCGTGTCCGACTCTTCTCGACCCCATGGACTGCAGCCTACCAGGCTCCTCTGTCCATGGGATTTTTCAGGCAAGAGTACTGGAGTGGGTTGCCATTGCCTTCTCCACACTAAAAGCTATAAACATCCTATCCCCAGAATCTAAGAATATGTTATCTCACATAGCAAAAGGGATTTTGCAAATGAAGATTACAGACCATAAAATGGGGAGATTATCCTGGATTATTGGGTTGACACAATCTAATTACTTGAGTCCTTAAAAGAGGGCACCCTTCTCAGTTGTTTTCAAAGGAAAGAAAACAGGTTGGATGGCAGTATAAGGACGCAATCCACTATTGTTGGCTCTGAAAATGGAAGGAGGCCTGAACCAAGGAATGCAGGCAGCCTCTGGAAGCTGGAAAATGTAAGGAATCTCCCCTATAGCCTCTGGGATAGAGTGCTGCTGATACCTTGACTTTGACCCGGTGAAACTTGCTATATTCTTATTTTACCTCCCAGTTCTAATATTTGTCTTTATGTCTTCTGACTAAACCTTTTTTTTTTTTTTTAATACTTTGATTCCAGTAATAGGTATCATGTCTGATTCATCACAGGGCTGCCCACATAGCTCAGTGGTAAAGAATCCGCCTGCCAATGCAGGAGGTGTGGATTCGATTACTGGGTTGGGAAAATCCCCTGGAGGAGGAAATGGCAACCCACTTCAGTATTCTTGCCTGGAAAATCCCATGGACAGAGGAGTCTGGCAGGCTGTAGTCCATAGGGCTGCCAAGAGTCGGACATGACTGAGCAACTGAGCTCACACACACTGGTTCATTACCACCTCTTTGGCCAGCTCATTTTGGTAATTCTGCTTGATTGCTTGCTTTTTTTTTTTTTTGACGACACTTGTATGTCTCTTTCTAATCACAAATGCTAGTAATTTCCAGTCTGGTTTTTCTTGTCCATTAACAAAATCTTGGTTCTGCTATTAACAAGTTTTTTTTTTTTTTTTTTTTTTTTTTTTAACTAATGTTGTATATTACTATCAGCATAAGTGCATAGTAAGTATTTGATGAATAAATTAAATGCGTGTTCCATTTGAAGCTTCCCTGGTGGCTCAGATGGTAAAGAATCAGCCTGCAATGCAGGAGACTCGGGTTCAATCCCTGGGGTGAGAAGATTCCCTAGAGAAGGGAATGGCAACCCACTCCAGTATTCTTGCCTGGAGAATTCCGTGGGCAGAGGAATCTGGAGGGCTTAACTCCTTGGGGTTGCAGAGTTGGACATAACTGAGCAACTAACACTTACCATTTGAAGCATTCAGTAGTTGTGAACATGTATTCTTAATAATTTCCTAGTGATTTCTCAAGTTCCTATTCCTTTTTCTACCTCTGGGGAAATAGATAGCAATCACTACATAATTGTAGTTCAGTATTAAAATACAGGGAGATTTAAACCTTTCATTGGACTCAAAACATAAGTGTCCTTAGAATTTACTTTAGTGGTTTATAAAGTTTTGAAATTCATGTACTAGTAAAATGTATTGAGAAGTTTGGAGGATGAACAAAGAAGTGCTAACTTTTTGTTTTGCTAAGAGCATCATAAAAATCCATCACCAGCTATCACCATTGCATTGTAAAAGGATTTTTGAATGTCTAAAAAAGGAGAAAGTCACTGAATAAAAAAGTCCTCTAAATTTAATAAAGTTAGCTTTATAAAAAAAACCCAATCTGTTGTCATTTACTTTTCTAAGTTTACTGAGAATGACTAAAAGTTGAAAGGAAAATTGGTCTTGGGTACCTCTAGTATAGTCATTCTCTTATTTAAGTGGAACTTCAGTCTCAGTGTATGTGGCTTTCTTAAATTTTAAAGCCAGCCAGTATTTGAAGGAAAAGGCAAAGAGGAAGTAGAAGTACGTAGTAGTCTTTTTCTTAAGGTGACTTCCAACATTTTGCTATAGTAAATAGTATTTTACCCTTTCTGCTTCCCCTACTCTCCATTTCCTACAAAAATATCTGTTCTCCCACTTTGTATTCAGTATTTGTAATCCTCTGTATTTTCCGTACCCTTGAGCCTTAATCTTGTTGTTTTGGTTGTCTAATGCTGCTTTTTTTCATGGTCTGCTTAATACTTTCTGATTTACTTGTGTTTAATATATACACACATTCAGTATGTCACAGAAATGTTGAAAATGAAAAAAAATTCAATCTAAATCTCTTGTCCTTTTCTTTAAAGGTAATCATTGTAAATTTCTAGTGTAACTTTTTAGAAAAAGCGTTTTCTGCATATACCAGTAACTGGCTATACTAAAATATGTCTTCTAGTATATACATCTATAAAAACATACAGAAATGGGTTTTCACTTATGGTATATTCTTAACTTTATTCCTGTCTCTACTTTGACCATACTCTTGTTTTTCTGTTTCCCAGCCTGTATTTGAACTAAATTATTTTTTGACCTCTTAACTTGCTTTATTCTGTGGGCTAATGTTGAAACTTATTTGTTCTAGGGGTGACAGTTTTTAGGGTTGCTGGAAGTGCCTTTCTCTGGACTGGATGTACTTTGATTCTTTTGGTCACAATGAGATTTAAATTTCAGTATACTGGGAAACCTATGAAAAGGATTTCTCCAACCCTTTATTCTTATTGAAAGGAACTCAAACAATACCTCTACTTTTCTGTCCCCACCTGAAGGTGGGAATTGTCCAAAACTTCCTTTTACTGAGAACTAGTTTTGTTAGCTCAAAAAACAGTAGGTTGACCTGTATGGTAGTTTTGCATCTAATCTGTACTACTCCAGCAAGGGGAAGTGTTCTGACCTTTCTCTGTGACAGAAATTGCAGAAGTTATTCATTTTCTCCTAGGGCAGGGACTTTATTTTATATTTGCGTAGGGTTATGATTTGCTAGTCTTATTTGTTTCTACAGAGTTCAAACTGTTGCATGATGGTACAAGGAATCACAGAGCCCAAGTATTATTTCTTAATTAATATAAAACTAGGGGCTATGGAGAAGGCATGGAAAATCCCATGGATGGAGGAGCCTGGTAGGCTGCAGTCCATGGGGTCGCAAAGAGTCAGACATGACTGAACGACTTCACTTTCACTTTTCACTTTTATGCATTGGAGAAGGAAATGGCAACCGACTCCAGCGTTCTTGCCTGGAGAATCCCAGGGATGGGGTCGCACAGAGTTGGACACGACTGAAGTGGCTTAGCAGCAGTAGCAGGGAGCTAAAATATTTTAAAAACAGAGAATATTTCTACCTAAATTATTGAGGTAATAAGAGGTATATAAAGTATTAAGAGGACATAACAATTTGTTTCCCTTTTGTGCAGTTGGTAAAAAGGAAAAAAAGTGTAGGAATGCGGAGTTGTTTCTCTCAAATTTTTAGCTAAAGTTATATAACTTCTGATTAACATAAGATTTTGTCCCAAACTGTGAAGGCACTTGAACACTGAGATGAGTTTTAAATAATCTTATGACTAATACGTTAAAACAAGAGTGTATGTCATGTTTCAAAGTATAAGGTGATACTTGCTTTACTACTGCAACACTGCCATCCATATTCTTACCTATAATTCCTTGGTATTCAGCTGTAGAGAATTAGACTTCGTTCCTTTGAAATATATGACCATTGAAATAAGAACCAAAGATTTTTTTGGTTTGTTTTTGGTTTTGGTCCCCCCAGCCTCCTGTTTTTTGTTTCTGTTTTTCCTGTTTTGGTGATGAAAGTGAAAGAGGAGAGTTAAAAAGTTGGCTTAAAGCTCAGCATTCAGAAAACTAAGATCATGGCATCACTTCATGGCAAATAGATGGGGAAACAGTGGCAACAGTGGCTGACTTTATTTTTTTGGGCTCCAGAATCACTACAGATGGTGATTGCAGCCATGAAATTAAAAGACGTTTACTCCTTGGAAGCAAAGTTATGACCAACCTAGACAGCATATTAAAAAGCAGAGACATTACTTTGCCAACAGAAGTCCATCTAGTCAAAGCTATGGTTTTTCCAGTAGTCGTGTATGGATGTGAGAGTTTGACTATAAAGAAAGCTGAGTGCCAAAGAATTGATTGTTTTGAACTGTGGTGTTGGAAAAAACTCTTGAGAGTCCCTTGGACTGCAAGGAGATCCAACCAGTCCATCCTAAGGGAGGTCAGTCCTGAGTGTTCATTGTACTGACAGATGTTGAAGCTGAAACTCCAATACTTTGGCCACCTGATACAAAGAGCTGACTCATTTGAGAAGACCCTGATGCTGGGAAAGATTGAAGACGGGAGGAGAAGGGGACGACAGAGGATGAGATGGTTGGATGGCATCACCAACTCGATGGACATGGGTTTGGGTAGGCTCCGTGGTTGGTGATGGACAGGGAGGCCTGGTGTGCTGCGGTTCATTGGGTCGCAAAGAATCAGACATGACTGAGCGACTGGACTGAACTGAACTTTTTGATCTGTTTTAATAGTTGCCAAGCGTTCATGCTAAATTTAAGTTAATGCCACAAAATAAGCATTTCTAGTGTAAGAAAAATAGCATACCCTCTGAGACACCATTTTTAGTACTGTCTGGCGAAAGCAAAGCAAGGCCTTGAAGCACCGAGTGTGGTCATGAAATGTTAGGGCCGAAAAGGGCTTTAGAGCCTGCTCACTTATCTCCTTTCCTTTTAAAATTATCATCTCTGAGTTGATGAATAACCTTTTTGAACCTTGATTTACTTTTATATGATTTGACAACAGACTTGGGCAGCCTTATGTGATTGTTAGAATTAAAGTGATTAATATGAAAAGATGATGTTGTAAAATTCAATGATTATTTTTGTAAGCAAAGTTATTGCTGCTGCTGCTGCTGCTGCTAAGTCACTTCAGTTGTGTCTGACTCTGTGCGACCCCATAGACGGCAGCCCACCAGGCTCCCCTGTCCCTGGGATTTTCCAGGCAAGAACACTGGAGTGGGTCGCCATTTCCTTCTCCAATGCGTGAAAGTGAAAAGTGAAAGTGAGGTCGCTCGGTCGTGTCTGAATCCTAGGGACTCCATGGACTGCAGCCTACCAGGCTCCTCTGTCCATGGGATTTTCCAGGCAAGAATACTGGAGTGGGGTGCCATAGCCTTCTCTGAAACAAAGTTATTACTCTAATTTTTAAAAATTTAGAAAAAAATAGTAGCAAAAGATAGCATGTGTAAAACTGCAAAACACAAATAACACTTGAACTGAAAATTTTGACTTCAGACCTCTGATTTTGTGTGTGAGCTAACCTATATTAACTTTTTTATCTTTATTTTTATCTTAGTCATTTCACTACACTATTGTATAAATAATCTGAGACTTAAAGTAGGTAAGGAAATACCGAAAACTTAAAGCTAAAAGATAGTCTTATATTTGAGAAATTCTTTCAAGACTTTCGGGAAAAAAAAGCAATATAAAAGAAAAATGAAGCAAAAAAGCAAAAAGCAGAAAACAAAAAAACTCGTCTTTCTACTTTCTATTTATTTTAGAATTTTCTCTTTCTTAATACCATCAGTTTATAAATCTTAAAGATTCTTCTTGTCTTCATTAGGAGTAATAATGATTTTCACATCCGCTGAATTCATATCATCTTGTCATTTTTTTTTTAAAGGCTACCATCATTCCTCTACCTTTAAATTTTATATTACTGGTAATTTAGTTAATTCATCTTCTTGTCTTAAAGAACCTTAAAGTATTTTTGACATTTGTGTTAACCTTAGCATACTGGAGAAGGAAGTTCCACCATTTCACTGAAATCCATTCAAGTATTTAATAGCACACATTGAACATATATTTCCGTTTAATCAAATAGGTGGGAATAAAAGAGACATGAATCTTTTTATCTTTGGTATTTTCTTAATTCTACAACTGACTTTAGGAGACAGTACGGAAACAGTGGGAGACTTTATTTTCTTGGGCTCCAAAATCATTGCAGATAGTGACTGCAGCCATGAAATTAAAAGATGCTTGCTCCTGGAAGAAAACTATGACACACCTAGACAGTGTATTAAAAAGCAGAGACAGCACTTTGCTCACAGAGGTCCATATAGTCAAAGCTATGGTTTTTCCAGTAGTCATGTATGGATGTGAGAGCTGGACCATCAAGAAGGCTGAGCGCCAAAGAATTGATGCTTTTGAACTGTGGTGTTGGAGAAGACTCTTGAGAGTCCCTTGGACTGCAAGGAGATCAAACCAGTCATTTCTAAAGGAAATCAACTCTGAGTATTCATTGGAAGGACTGATGCGGAAGCTGAAGCTCCAATACTTTGGCCACATGATGGGAAGAACTGACTCATTGGAAAAGACCTCAGTGCTGGAAAACATTAAAGGCAGGAGGAGAAGGGAATGACAGAGGATGAGATGGTTGGATGGCATCACTGACTCAATGGACATGAGTTTGAGTAAACTCCAGGAGTTTGTGATAGACAGGGAAGCCTGACATCCTGCAGTCCATGGGGTCGCAGTGAGTCAGACACGACTCAGCAACTGAACTGAGGGTCTTTTATGAGGGAATAAAAATACTAAGGAACTGTAGTAACTATGCCTCTAATACATAGTAAGCAGATAGTATATTTTTTTTAATTGTCTAATTCTTTCCCAATCTAGGTTTTATGGGTTCCTGAACTATCCATACTGTTAACTTAGTGGAAATCTTTTGACCCCACTACTGGGCTTCTTGAAAAAAGGAAATTTCTTCTTCATCTGTAAGATCTTTAATCAGGTCTAGCTTTGGGAGATAGTCAGTCAGTTTTTGTTTATTAGTTTTTTTTCCGAACTGGAGATACTTTGAGTTTTAGGGGGTTAAAAGTGTTTATGAAAGTGAAAGTCACTCAGCTGTGTCCAACTCATTGCGACCCCATGGACTATACGCTCCATGGAATTCTCCAGGCCTGAAAACTGGAGTGGGTAACCTTTCCCTTCTCCAGAGGATCTTCCCAACCCAGGGACTGAGCCCAGGTCTCCCACATTGCAGGCAGATTCTTTACCATCTGAGCCACAAGGGAAGCCCAGGAATACTGGAGTGGGTAGCCTATCCCTTCTCCAGCGGATCTTTCCAACCCAGGAATTGAACCAGGGTCTCCTTCATTGCAGGCGGATTCTTTACCATCTGAGATATCAGGGAAGCCCAAGAGTATTTATAGACTCCTAAATGTTTCACAGAATAAAGTAGAGGACATCACATTTTGGGACAATTACAAGGTTTCTCTTGGCAACACAGGGCTGTTCACAGTTAAGGAGTCTGAGACTTAACAGAGACTTAGCCTCTTGGGAGCTTTATAGCATAGATTACTTGTAGGTGCCAGCTTTAGAAATTAAACTGAATAGATCAAAGTAACCAAAAGATGTGGCCGACTGGGTTGTCTTTAAAACAATGTTTTGGGCACTGCATTTTCAAATGGAGCTAGTGCCAGCCAGGTAGGCAGAGCATTTCAGGAAATTCATAACAGGTAATAATCATGAAGGGGTGTAATTATCTTGGAGCCAAATTTTGCCAGTTTAATAGAGTCCTGGATATGAATTCAGACTCTCAGATAAAGAACTGTCAGAAAACAGAAGCATGCATTAAAGCAAAATCCAGCTGGAATCTTGTACATACTGGGTTGAAGAAAGCTGAGACTCCAGAGCAGCATTGGAGCCTAGAGGTGGTATCTTATCTTTAGATTTGTTTAGCAGCCTAGGGGACACTTAGGATGGTGGTGCAGTTTTGCCTGCAGTGGCTCTCTATCATTACTTGGTTGGGAAGGGTAACTGAGGCTAAACCCCAGTGGATAAATAGCTAAGGCTATTTAATGCTGAACTGCTTTCATCTGGAATCTTCCAGGGGCTTATTTTATCCAAGTACAGAACAAGAAAATGAGAAAGTGGTGGGATGCAGAACTGATAAATACAGGAGGACTGCCTTGGAGGCTTGTTTAAATCTCTAGAGATTTGTTTAGCGCTTGACTGTAAAGTTAGGTTGTATTGATACGTTGTAGGTTCCCAGAAAATATCTGTTGAATGATTGACTGAATCAAAATGGTCACTTTGGTGCCCTAGGGCCATTAATACAACCTAGTGTAAGTTATATGGATCATTCCCTTTATGTAACTATGGAAATAATCACATTGCCTCATAGCTCAGATATAAAAACTCCCAGTTAAATTACTAATCTGGGTAATAGGTTTTTATTGGTATCACTTTTGTTGCATTTGTAAATTGTAAATCGGTATGTGTGTGTGTGTGTGTTCAATCATGTCTGACTGTTTGTAACATCATGGACAGTAGACCACTGGGCTCGTCTGTCCATGGAATTTTCCAAGCAAGAATACTGGAGCGAGTTTCTGTTTCCTACTTTAGGGGATCTTCCTGACCCAAGGATCAAACTTATGTCTCTTGCATCTCTTGCATTGGTAGGCTGATTCCTTACCGCTTGAGCCACCTGCAAAGTCCAGTTGATACATACCCCTCTTAGTAAGGGCTTCCCTGATGGCTCAGAGGGTAAAGTGTCTGCCTGTAGTGCAGGAGACCTGGGTTCAATCCCTGGGTTGGGAAGATCCCCTGGAGAAGGAAATGGCAACCCATTCCAGTACTCTTGCCTGGAAAACCCCATGGACAGAGAAGCCTGGTAGTCTACAGTCCATGGGGTCGAGAAGATTCGGACATGACTGAGTGACTTCACTTTCACTTTCATCACTCAGTAAACATGGAATACATTTTGTTGCTGAATAGTATGTTTAGTGATTTATTTTGTGCCTTTGTTCAGTAGGTGTTTTTTGAGGGTCACTATGTGTATGTTCATGTACTAAGCACTGTGGGATCTATATAAGGTGTAGGATATAGTCTCTTGAAATAAGAAGCTTGATTTTCAGTAGCTAACTCAGAGGAAGTTAGGTAAATTATGCCAGTCAGTAAATGAAGAGTGCAGTGAGTGATGTTTGAGAAGAAAATATTTGTAACTATACATTCAAAACTTGGTAATGGCGTCTAGCTGAAATTTTGAAAACATTTTTCTCTAATATTATCTTATTTTTAGCTCACACTGTTAAAAGAAATAGAAAGTACTGTTACTTCACATTTTAATTATAAGAAAGTCTATTTTTCAGTAGAGGTGTTATTAGATAACTCATTAACATTTGCAAAAGAAAATTTAGAGAATTCTAGTTAAACTGCAGTAAAGAAAAAAGTAAAAGTGAAGTTGCTCAGTCAAGTCCGACCCTTTGTGACTCCATGGACTGTAGCCTACCAGGTTCCTCCTGGTAGGAGGTAAACAATGATTCACTATATTTAAGATTTGTTTGGCCCAGTGCATCAATTAATACAGATGTTCAGCATGCTGTTTTTTATTTTTGGTTAAAGTACATTAGTGTTGGTTAAGTTTGTGTGCCCTGTTTTTGTATTAGATCCATTTTGATTTAATGAGAACGGTACCAAAAAAAAAAAAAAAATGAGAACAGTACCATCTACTGAGTCACCAATATGACATAATATCTATTATTTACAAGGGAAAAGAGGAGAATATGCATTTATTCAGTTATTTTTCTTTCTTCTATTTTAAAATCTAATTGTTTGTTTCAAAAGAAGTTTTAATGAAAGAATATGAGTAAGCAGGTGCTTTGATGCTAAAAAGTTCCTTGGTTGGAAATAGTAATTGAATTAGAACATTAAATGCATTATTTTTCTAGTACATTAAACAGATTGAATACCATCAAAAGCCTCTTGAACTGCTTGTAGAATATATCACTTTATCCATCATCATCCTTAATGCCTTTCTTACTTTTATATTCCATATTCCACGAGCGTATTTTTTCTGCTTCTCAAGTCAAACTGTTTTTAATAATGGATTGAATACTTACCTTTTCAATTCAGTGAGGTAATTCAGTGAATTGTGAAAATTATCCTGATATCCCATCATTACATAAATTCATACATGTTTATATTTTAAATTCATAGCATGTTAGCAAGTTATTTGGTCTTGAAAAGATTTTCTAGGAAATCTCTATTTCCAAGAAGAAAAAAGCATGTGGAAAAAAGTACATTGTGCTGTATTGTTGTTCAGTCAGTCGTATACGACTGCGACCCTGTGGACTGCAGCACGCCAGGCTTCCCTATCCTTCACCATTTCTGGAGCTTGCTCAAACATATGTCCATTGAGTCGGTGATGCCATCCAACCATCTCATCCTCTTTTGTCCCCTTCTCCTCCTGCCTTCAATCTTTCCCAGTGTCAGGGTCATTTCTAATGAGTTGGCTCTTCATATCAGGTGGCCAAAGTATTGGAGCTTCAGCTTCAGCATCAATCTTTCTGAAGAATATTCAGTGTTGATTTCCTTTAGGATTGACTGGTTTGACTCCTTGCAGTCTAAGGACTCTCAAGAGTCTTCTCTAGCCCCACAGTTCAAAAGCATCAATTATTCTGAGCTCAGTTTCAGGTTAGCACCCATTGGCAGGAAATTGGATTAAAGATTTAGTGTGAGCATGGCCACACCCACCAGAGCAAGACCCAGTTTTCCCCCTAGCCAGCCCCTCCCATCAGGAAGCTTCCACAAGCCTCTTATCCTCATCCATTAGAGGTTAGACAGAATGAAAACCACAGTCACAGAAAACTAACCAAACTGATCTCATGGACCACAACCTTGTCTAACTCAGTGAAACTCTGAACCATGCTGTGTAGGGCCACCCAAGACAGATAGGTCATGGTGGAAGTGAAGTGAAGTTGCTCAACTGTGTCTGACTCTCTGCAGCCCCATGGACTGTAGCCCACCAGGCTCCTCCATCTGTGGAATTTTCCAGGCAAGAGTACTGGAGTGGGTTGCCATTTCCTTCTCCAGGAGATCTTCCTGACCCAGGGATCAAACCTGGGTCTCCTGCATTGCAGGCAGAATCTCCAGTGGAGAGTTCTGACAAAACGTGGTCCACTGGAGAAGGGAGTGGCAAAACACTTCAGCATTCTGGCCTTGATAACCCCATGAACAGTATGAAAAGGCAAAAAGATGTGACACTGAAAGATAAACGCCTCAGGTCAGTAGGTGCCCAATATTGCTACTGGAGAAGAGTGGAGAAATAGCTCCAGAAGGAATGACGAGCCTGAGCCAAAGTGGAAACAGCACCCAGTTGTAGATGTGTCTAGTGGTGAAAGTGAAATCCGACTCTGTAAAGAACAATATTGCATAGGAACCTGGAATGTTAGGTCCATGAATCAAGGCAAATTGAAAGTAGTCAAACAAGAGATGGCAAGGTTGACATTTTAGGAATCAGTGAACTAAAATGGACTGGAATGGGTGAATTTAATTCAGATAACCATTATATCTACTACTGTGGGCAAGAATCCCTTAGTAGAAACAGAGCAGCCCTCATAGTCAACAAAGGAGTTCAAAATGCAGTACTTGGTTGCTATCTCAAAAACAACAGAATGATCTCTGTTCATTTCCAAGCCATTCAGTATCACAGTGATCCAAGTCTGTGCCCCAACCACTAATGCCAAAGAAGCTGAAGTTGAAGGTTCTATGAAGACCTGCAAGACCTTCTAGAACTAACACCAAAAAATGATGTCCTTTTCATCATAGAGGACTGGGATTCAAAAGTAGGAAGTCAAGAGATACCTGGAGTAATAGGCAAGTTTGGCCTTCGAGTACAAAATGAAGCAGGGCAAAGGCCAACAGTTTTGCCAAGAAAATGCACTGATCATAGCAAACACACTCTTCCAACAACACAAGAGACAATTCTACATATGGACATCACCAGATGGTCAATACCGAAATCGGATTGATTCTATTCTTTGCAGCGAAGGCAGAACAGCTCTATGCAGTCAGCAAAAACAAGATCAGGAGCTGACTGTGGCTCAGGTCATAAAGTCCTTATTGCAAAAGTCAGACTTTAAATTAAACAAAGTGGGTATGCCATACAGGTATGACCTAAATCAAATCCCTTACAATTATACAGTGGAAATGACATACAGATTCGAGGGATTAGATCTGATAGTTAAGAAAACCTTCCTAAGTGATCAATGCTGAGAAAAAGAGGAAAACAATAGGATAGGAAAGACTAGAAATCTCTTCTAGAAAATTAGAGATACTATGGGAGCATTTCATGCAAAAATGGGTGCAATAAAGGACAGAAATGCTATGAACCTAACAGAAGCAAAAGATGGTAAGAAGCAATGGCAAGAATACACAGAAGAACTATTCAAAAAAGATCTTAATGACCAAGATAACCACGATGGTGTGATCACTCACCTAGAGACAGACATCTTGGAGTGTGAAGTCAAATGGGCCTTAGGAAGCATCACTACAAACAAAGCTAGTGGAGGTGATGGAATTCCAGTTGAGCTATTTCAAATCCTAGAAATCGGTGCTGTGAAAGTGCTGCACTCAATATGCCAGCAAATTTGGAAAACTCAGCAATGGCTACAGGACTGGATAAGGTCAGTTTTCATTTCCATCCCAAAGAAAGGCAATGCAAAGAATGTTCAAATTACTGCACAATTGCACTCATTTCACACGCTGGCAAAGTAATGTTGAAAATTCTCCAAGCGAGGCTTCCACAGTTTGTGAACCAGGAAGTTCCAGATGTTCAAGCTGGTTTTAGAAAAGGCAGGGGAACCAGAGACCAAATTGCCAGCATCTGTTGGATCATAGAAAAAGCAAGAGAATTTCAGAAAAAGATCTGCTTCATTGACTATGCCAAAGCCTTTGACTGTGTGGATCACCACAAACTGTGGAAAATTCTTAGAGATAGGAATACCAGACCACCTGACCTGCCCCCTGAGAAATCTGTATGCAGGTCAAGAAGCAACAGTTAGAACAACTGTTGGAACAACGGACTGGTTCAAAATTGGGAAAGGAGTGTGTCAAGGCTGTAAGTTGTCATCCTGCTTATTTAATTTCTATGCAGAGTACATCATGCGAAATGGCAGGCTGGATGAAACACAAACTGGAATCAAGATTGCTGGGAGAAATGTCAATAACCTCAGATATGCGGATAATATTACCATTATGGCAGAAAGTGCAGAGGAACTGAAGAGCCCCTTGATGAAATTGAAAGAGGAGAATGAGAAAGTTGGCTTAAAACTCAACATTCAAAAAACTAAGATCATGGCACCTGGTCCCATCACTTCATGGCAAATAGATGGGGAAACAGTGGAAACAGTGACAGACTTAATTTTCTTAGGCTCCAAAATCACTGCAGGTGGTGACTGCAGCCATGAAATTAAAAGATGCTTGCTTCTTGGAAGAAAAGGTATGACCAACCTAGACAGCATACTAAAAAGCAGAGACATTACTTTGCCAACAAAGGTCCATGTAGTCAAAGCTGTGGTTTTTCTAGTAGTCATGTATGGATGTGAGAGTTGGTCCATAAAGATTGCTGAGCTCTGAAGAATTGATGCTTTTGAACTATGGTGTTGGGGAAGACTCTTGTGAGTCTTTGGACAGCAAGGAGATCAAACCAGTCAATATTAATCCTAAGGAAATCAACCCTTAATAGTTATTGGTTATTATTATATATTATATTATATATAATATATAATATATATTATATATCTATAATAGTTATAGTTATTATTATATATTACATATATAATATGTATATTTTTATTTTTCATTCTTAAATTCTTGATACTGAATGATGGCTGTGTTTAAACACCTCTGTTGATAGTTAAAAAACCATGACTGTTGAAAAAGTTGCTCTTCCTCAAGAACTGACTGAATCTGTTTTCCTCTGCCAAAATAAATGTATGTATCCTAAGGAACTGGTTATACACAACTAGAAGAGAAAACTCACTATGATTGTGAAATTGAATTAAAATACTATAGATATTATTTTTCTCTGTTCTGTATACTTTTCTCATTTCTGTTAACAGACTGTGTTTCTCCCCAGCACACTCACCACTGTGCTTTTGTTGAGATTACCAAACATACTATTCTATTCTTGTTTATTGAGGTGGGAACTTAATCTAGATGTAGTCAATTGTAATGCCCATCCTACTGGCCATGGCAGTATATCCCGGGGTGAATAGGAGTTCTCAGCTACCAAAGGTCATGCTCACCCTTCCATCTCCCACACCATGTTGACAGACAGTCTAGGTTTAGTTGGAGAGAATGAGATCCACTCACAGAGTGATTGAAGAGGCACAGATAATTCTGATTGCGCAGTCAGTTCCCAGGTTCTAGTTCTTCTTGTCCCTATGGTGGCCCTATATCTGGCCAGTTTTTGATACTATCTAGATATCCTGTAATAGCACTACCCTATCCCTCTCTTTAAAATTTAAGTTATATCTTTTGCCATCTCAGCCATTTGCTGAGAAAGCTGACTCTGCTTTAAACCTCAAATTTAAATCTTTCTCTGTAGGCTAGAAAAGACCTCTATTTTATCATTAAGTCAAGGATTCAGAATCAAAATTTTTAGTTCAAGGGTTATTTCTGTTTTTTATTTTTATTGCCACTCTTCTTTCAGTCTTGGAACTTGTAATTAGTTCAGGAATGAAGGTGAGGATTTGGGAGGAAATCAGGGGCTTCCCTGGTGACTCAGAGGGTAAAGAATTCACCTGCAATGCGAGAGACCTGGATTTGATCCCTGGGTTGGGAAGATCCCCTGGAGAAGAAAAAGGCTATCCACTTCAGTATCATGGCCTGGAGAATTCCATGGACAGAGGAGTCTGCAGTCTATGGGGAGTGAGACACGACTGAGCAACTTTCAGAGTAGTCAACAAATGTTTGTGAGTTCAGGCATGGGATAATTTTTATAGTGATAAAAAGAAGTTTAGAAAATTCTCACTAATGAAGTTTCTGAACACAGCCACCTTCCTGAGAGGATCCTCTCCCTCTCTACACTTTAACCTGGGACATTCTTAGAAATATCAGTGAATTCCGGTAGGGTATCTTTGCCAGCCTAAGATTTCTCCTTCTACTTCTTGTGGAACATGTTTGAGCAAGTTATCTCCCTAAATGTGTATCGCCCTTCCCTGTTCCCTCCCTACCAATCTCTTGTCCTTCTAACACTAAATAAAATGTCAAAAGGATTCCTTTCCTTCAGCCATTCATTTGACATCTGCTTTCACAGCTGTTAGATTGAGAACTGAGACATTGAGTCCCTAAAAACTTAAATTCTGAATGTTAGACTAGTCACTTACTATAAAATTTAAATGAATAAGATAAACAAGTAGGTGAGTCTTTTCAGCTCTAAGAAGTACAGTTCTTAGAAAGAAGAACAGTTCTAAAGAAATTGCTTGTTTTAATGACAGCTTTTCAGTTTACTTAAACATTATCATTAGGTGCCTACTGTGTACCAGTTACTAGACTAGATACTCTGGGGAGCTAAATATAACACTCATTTCCTGCCAGTAGAATTTTAAGCTGTTTAGGGGATTAACAAGAGAGGTATCAATTAAGAAACAATATGGCTCAGTGTAGTGTTTCTCAAAGTATGTTACATTCAGATAATTGGGATGGTGACAGACATGTTCAGGACAGAGTATCAAATAACGTCAAATTGCATAAAAAGCTCTTCCCTTTTTCTCTGTCAGTCCTTTTCATTATATTTATAAACATAAACCCTTTACACCTTTTGAACACTTAACCATTCTCCCTTTTTAACAAAGAGGGCTCAAAACATTGTGAGCAAGTGTTCTCTAGTAGTATTTAAGATCTATATTATATATATATAATATATAATATAAAGTATTATATATTATATAAAATATATAACATGTATTATATAAATAACATAATAAATATATATTTAATATATTAAATATATAAGCAATATTTATTATTAATATGTTATATAATAGAAAATATATAATCTATTATATAAATAATGTATTATAAATAATACATAATATAAAATATATATTATATAATATATGTTATATATTATACATATGTATTTATATAATATATATCCTAAATATTACCACAGAACAGTTCAGTTTGGGCACTCAGTCGTGTCCGACTCTTTGCGACCCCATGAATCGCAGCACAACAGGCCTCCCTGTCCATCACAGACTCCCGGAGTTTACTCAAACTATGTCCATTGAGTCAGTGATGCCATCCAACCATCTAATCCTCTGTCATCCCCTTCTCCTCCTGCTTCCAAATCCCTCCCAGCATCACAGTCTTTTCCAACGAGTCAACTCTTCGCATGAGGTGGCCAAAGTATTGGAGTTTCAGCTTCAGCATCAGTCCTTCCAGTGAACACCCAGGACTGATCTCCTATAGGATGGACTGGTTGGATCTCCTTGCAGTCCAAGGGACTCTGAAGAGTCTTCTCCAACACCATAGTTCAAAAGCATCAATTTTTCAGCACTCAGCTTTCTTCACAGTCCAACTCTCACATCCATACATGACCACTGGAAAAACCATAGTCTTGACTAAATGGACCTTTGTTGGCAAAGTAATGTCTCTGTTTTTTAATATACTGTCTAGGTTGGTCATAACTTTCCTTCCAAGGAGTAAGTGTCTTTTAATTTCATGGCTGCAATCATCATCTGCAGTGATTTTGGAGCCCAAAAAAATAAAGTCTGTCACTGTTTCCACTGTCTCCCCATCCATTTCCCATGAGGTGATGGGACCAGATGCCATGATCTTAGTTTTCTGAATGTTAAGGTTTAAGCCAACTTTTTCACTCTCCTCTTTCACTTTCATCAAGAGGCTTTTTAGTTCCTCTTCACTTTCTGCCATAAGGGTGGTGTCATCTGCATATCTGAGGTTATTGATATTTCTCCCAGCAATCTTGATTCCAGCTTGTGCCTCTTCCAGCCCAGTGTTTCTCATGATGTACTCTACATATAAGTTAAATAAGCAGGGTGACAATATACAGCCTTAACGTACTCCTTTTCCTATTTGGACCCAGTCTGTTGTTCCATGTTCAGTTCTAACTGTTGCTTCCTGACCTGCATACAGGTTTCTCAAGAAGCAGGTCAGGTGGTCTGGTATTCCCATCTCTTTCAGAATTTTCCACAGTTTATTGTGATCCACACAGCCGAAGGCTTTGACATAGTTAATAAAACAGAAATAGATGTTTTTCTGGAACTCTCCTGCCCTTTCGATGATCCAGCGGATATTGGCAATTTGATCTTTGGTTCCTCTGCCTTTTCTAAAACCAGCTTGAACATCTGGAAGTTCTCGGTTCATGTATTGCTAAAGCTGGCTTGGAGAATTTTGAGCATTACTTTACTAGCGTGTGAGATGAGTGCAATTGTGCAGTAGTTTGAGCATTCTTTGGGATTGCCTTTCTTATAATATATAATGTAATATGTAATACATGTTATATATTTTAGTATATTATATATTATAAATATATATTTATATATTATATATAGTAGTATTTAAGAAATATATGTATCTTTAAAAAAATTTTACTGAATTATGGTGATTTATTATGATGTGTTAGTTTATGCACTACAGCTAAGTGAATCAGTTGTTCATTTACATATTTCCACTCTTTGAAAAATTCTTTTACAAATTGGAAAATTGAGATTGACATATATGCTATTATCTTTTATTTATATCAAACCGTACATTTTTCTCATTTGTTGTAATGATATAAATGTTTTACCTGAAAGTTTTTGCTTTAATAAGTGAGTTGATTAAAGATGGCTAACATTGGGAAGCTGGTATACTGTTTTAATAACGGCCAAAATTAGTATCTTTCTTCTTTTGCCTGGATTGTTTTAATTTTTTAAAAATTACAACAAAGTAGAAATTTTAGAGATATCTCAAAGATGCTCATTCTTTATTCCTTTTCAAATGTATGTCTCAATATTTATGTGCTCTACTTTCAGTCTTCTTTTTGAATGTAAGACTCTTCACTCATCCAAAGGGTGTTGGTTCCAGATAGGATATTGTTCCTTCAATGATTAAGGGCAGAATGGTACAGAAGGATTGTGCTCAACCTTTACTAGGATAGATACTGTGGGTCCTCTGGTGAAATTTAGTCATAAGTCTATTGCTAGTGATATCTCATTAGGCCTTTCCCCAGACAAAGTTCCTTTAGCTTTTTCTTTTGCTTTATTTGATAATTAAATGGATAAATCTCTCTCTAAAATATCTTAGAAAGAGACTGGTTAAAACATCAAGGAGCAGAATTTCTTTTTTTTTTTTATTTACATACCTCATTTATTAATATTAAGTACAGCATACAGAATAGAACATAGGTACTTCAGTACCAGCTGACCAGCATAAAGAGGACAAGCACTATCCCCTTCTGTATTCTAGATATCATATCTTAATTAATGGGACTTGTGGTCATATTAAATTTCTATCATAATCATAGCACACTGCTAATTTATGTTGTACTTACTGTCGACTAAATTTTTCACATTAGATACCACCAAGTTATATTTCCCCATCTGGGGATGTCTTATAGTTGAATTTTGAACCCATGGCAGGGTTTCCCATTTTTTTATTTTTTTCATTTATTTTTATTAGTTGGAGGCTAATTACTTCACAACATTGCAGTGGGTTTCATCATACATTGACATGAATCAGTCATGTATTCCCCATCCCGATCCCCCCTCCCACCTCCCTCTCCACCCGATCCCTCTGGGTCTTCCTAGTGCACCAGGCCCGAGCACTTGTCTCATGCATCCCACCTGGGCTGGTGATCTGTTTCATTATAGATAATATACATGCTGTTCTCTCGAAACATCCCACCCTCGCCTTCTCCCACACAGTTCAAAAGTCTGTTCTGTACATCTGTGTCTCTTTTTGTGTTTTGCATATAGGGTTATCATTACCATCTTTCTAAATTCCATATATATGTGTTAGTATACTGTATTGGTCTTTATCTTTCTGGCTTACTTCAATCTGTATAATGGGCTCCAGTTTCATCCACCTCATTAGAGCTGATTCAAATGAATTCTTTTTAATGGCTGAGTAATATTCCATGGTGTATATGTACCACAGCTTCCTTATCCATTTGTCTGCTGATGGGCATCTAGGTTGCTTCCATGTCCTGGCTATTATAAACAGAATTTCTTAATTTCAGGAGAAGTTGCATGTGTTACTCATTTTTCCTTAGTGTAGATATGACTGATATCATTTAAACCTTGATTGCCAAATCTTGCCATAATTTAATAATACACTAGGTTACTTGGAGAGGGAAAAATTGTAGCATGACACATTTGAAGGATTTCAGGTTTGCGGCATAGATTTAATTGCCTTGTAATTGTATATAAATAAATGAAGATTGAGACGCACTGGTGTAGTGGAAAGTGGACAGAATCTGTTGTTAAGTTTGTTTTTCTATGGCTCTACTACTATTATAGTTACAGTGATCTTGTTCAGGATCCTTAAGTTCTCTGTGTTTTTAGATGGATTTTAAATTTTGTAAAGACCTTTGTAACTCTAAAATTTTGTAATAACCTATTGTATACCCTATTTTAAGTTCCTTGCTATTCTAGGTATAGTCTGTGCACTAGTAACAATGTCATCTGGGAGTTAATTAGAAGTGCAAAATCCCAGGCCTCAATCCTAGAACTAATGAATTAGAATCTGCATTTTTACAGGATTCCTGGGTGATTACATGGAAATGAAAATGTGAGAAGCACTGCTGTAAAATGCTTATTTCTTTTAGTTGTTACTTGAATGCTTAGTTGCTCATCAAAACAAAGGTAAAAATAGAAGGCATAGGGATTGATTAGAGAAAAGGGAAATGTACAGATTCGTGTTCATTATGATTAGCATAGCTGAAGAACAATAAACCTTAACAATACTGATTCAAAGTATGAATTAAATAGTTAGATATTTTAGAGGAAAAAGATTAAAAAAATAGTTCATCTCTTTAATACAGAAGAGAGAGATGTATTTAGCATTTATTAAGAATAAGTAAAGAATAAATAGAGATAAATAAATAAAGAATAAATTTATTAAGATTAAATAGATGCTTGCATTTATTAAGAATAAATAAATGCTTGCATTTGTTAAGAACATACTAGTTTCAGGGATTCCCTGGTGGTCCTCTGGTTAGGTCTCCTTGCTCTCACTGCTGAGGGCCTAAGTTCAATTCCTGGTCAGGGAATTAAGATCCTGCAAGCTGTGTGGCATGACTGGTGGTGGGAAAAAATATATATACTAGTTTTAATTACATAGATGTATTATTCTGTTCGTAACACCATGGGATTGACACGAGAGTATTTTAGCTCTTTTATTTACACCAAAAATTCCCTCCCACCAAATCTCCCAAATAAATTTAGACTGCCTATAGAAAGTATGCTTGTTGTGAAAACTTAAGCCTTTCAGCCTTATACTCTCCCAGGAAGATTTCTATCCTGGAATCCTTCTTATATAGCTATCTCTGCCATAGTTATACAGATTTTAAAGATAAGACAGGTTGCAGAAAGATTTAGTAAATTGCCTAAGGCCTCTCAACTAATAAATGGCTGAGCCACGATTCATATCTTAGGCTGACTGAGTTCAGTCAGTTTTCCTACCATTATACCATTCTGTTTCTCTTTTGAAAAAAAAATCAAATTTATTACAAAATAGCTAAAGACTGAACATTTACTTTGTAAAAGAATTATGCTTCCTTTAAAAACCATCACAAGGCTTTCACAGTCCTTTGTAAAACAAAATGACTTGCGACTTTTTAATTTGTTTATAACTTTTAGAGATACAGGTAATGGAATAAGTGAGGTACGCCTGTATCAGTCAGAGTTCAGTCAGGGAAGCAGAGTGTTTTAAATCAAGGACATACTACAGATATAAAACCTTGTATAATTGTGGGAGAAACTGGTAAGAATCCTACAGAGGGAATTGGAAGTGCAGAGGAAAGTCATTTATCACCTATTCTGAGACACTGATGTGGGTGTATTAATTGGAGCTTGCAAGGGAATATGGGAAACCAGGCAATTTGAACTATTAGAGTGGGATCACAAAGAATAGCTACTGGATAAGTCTTTTGGAAAGCTGTTGCCTGTGCTTCTGTCTTTCATCACGTCAACCACGATGATCTTTAGAAACTAATGGCTGCTGCTTCACTTCTGCCTTAGCTCTCATGCTCATTTGTATGGATTAGCCAAAAACTAATCAGAGAAGAGAATTCTTGGTAACATAGTTTTGTCTTATCCAAGTGGACTCTATTAAATCACCACAATGTGTCTTATGTATCTGAGATCGAAAAGAGATGCTAAGCTATTGGTTGATATTATGTACTATTAGTGAGAAATATATTGATAAATTCATTTCGTGAATAATTCAGTGTGAGATTTTGGATGAAGCAGCAGTACTTTTGGGGGACTTTAGGTTTTAATCATATCTTAAATTTATGGCCAAGTTGCTTAATTGTAGTCATGTTCTCTTCCATGAAAAGAAAGAGCCAGCTTCATTTGATAAATAATAGTTAAATAAATAAGTGAAAGCCTGTCTACTCTCCTCAAATATTTTATTGTAAATGTTGTTTTAGAATATTTATTTTATTATAATATTTTATTTTAAATATTATTTAAATATTACCATAATACTTAAATATTGTTTAAATATTTTGAATATTATTTTAAATATATTTTAATTATTGAAATATATTTATTTTATTGTATATTATTTTATATTTTATGTTATGACATATAACAAAGGTAAAATAACTATACTCCAAGTATCTATATAGCACCAGCTATATTATGCTATTGATATTTTATTTTTCTTTGTTTCATGAGGCATATCTAGAAATCTGTCTATCCCATGTTCTGTCTGTTAGTGCATTTTATTTTTTGTGCATCCAAAGTAAATTTCAGATATCAGTATAGTTCTTCTTAAATACTTCAGCATGTATATTTTTACCTAGATTCAGCAGTAATTTACAGTTTTCTTTTTTCTTTGTATGCAGAATTTACATGCAGTGAAATAATTCTCACCTATTTTCGCTGAGTTTTGAGATGCATATATCTGTGTAATCATAATCCATGTTACTATAGACTAAGTGTATCTCTCCCATCCTCAGATTCATAAATTGAAACCTAATATTTAAGTGTGGGACCTTTGGGAAGTGGTTAAGTCATAGGGTGGGATCCTCATGAATGAGATTCAGTTCAATTCAGTCACTCAGTCGTCACCAACTCTTTGCGGCCCCATGGACTGCAGCACACCAGGCTTCCCTGTCCACATAACCAACTCCCGGAGCTTGCTCAAACTCATGTCCATTGAGTCAGTGATGCCGTCCAACCATCTCACCCTCTGTCGTCCCCTTCTCCTGCCTTCAGTCTGTCCCAGCATCAGGGTCTTTTCCAATGAGTCAGTTCTTCATATCAGGTGGCCAAAGTATTGGAGTTGCAGCTTCAGCATCAGTCCTTCTAGTGAATATTCAGGACTGATTTCCTTTAGGATTGATTGTGTTAGACGCTCAGTCATGTCTGACTCTTTGCAACCCCATGGACTGTAACCCACCGGGCTCCTCTGTCCATGGGATTCTCCAGGCAAGAATACTAGAGTGGGTTGCTATTCCCTTCTCCAGGGGATCTTCCCAATCCAGGGATCAAACCCGGGTCTCCTGCCTTGCAGGCAGATTCTTTACCACTTGGCCACCTGAGAACCCCATAGGATTGATTAGTGCCCTTTTATTATTTTTTTTTCTTTTTTTTTTTTTTAATTTTTTATTTTTCAGTGGGTTTTGTCATACATTGATATGAATCAGCCATAGAGTTACACGTATTCCCCATCCCGGTCCCCCATCCCACCTCCCTCTCCACCCGATTCCTCTGGGTCTTCCCAGCCCACCAGGCCCGAGCACTTGACTCATGCATCCCACCTGGGCTGGTGGTCTGTTTCACCACGGATAATATACATGCGGTTCTTTTGAAACATCCCACCCTCACCTTCTCCCACAGAGTTCAAAAGTCTGTTCTGTACTTCTGCATCTCTTCTTCTGCCCTGCATATAGGGCCATCGTTACCATCTTTCTAAATTCCGTATATATGTGTTAGTATACTGTAATGTTCTTTATCTTTCTGGCTTACTTCACTCTGTATAATGGGCTCCAGTAAGGATTCCAGAGAGCTTCCTTATCTCTTCCACCATGTGAGGACATGGCAGTCTGTGAACTAAGAAGTCTTTGCCAGACACTGAATCTGACAGTCCTTTCATCTTGGACTTCTCACCTGTGAGAAACATTTCTCTGCTCACAAGAAACAGTATATGTTTTACTCTAAAAGCATTATAATTTTATGCCCGTTTATCTCAAATTAATTTTTGTGTGTGATGTGAAGTAGAGGAAACCCCTATCCTTTTGTTGGACCAGTGAATGGAAGTCACTGTGGGTTATGTTTTACGCAAACACACTAAGTTTTATTTTACCCCAAATATAAGAAAACAGATGCTGTGGACTTTATTTGTTCAGTGTGTTTTAGATTAAAAAAAATTTGAGAGTGAAAATGATCACAAATCATATGATAGAGTCTTTATAGTTATCTGTAAGTTGGCATTAGAAAAATCAAGACCACCCTGGGAACAGAAGTCTACATGTGGTAAATAATTTTGCTAGAGAAAGGAGTTGACTGTGGTGGATGATCTAATGTAATTCTGGCATAAAAAACCATTTTTTTTAAAGTTTCTGTCATGTCCGACTCTGTGACCCCATGGACTATACACAGTCCGTGGAATTTTCTAGGCCAGAATACTGAGTGGGTAGCCTTTCCCTTCTCCAGGGGATTTTCCCAACCCAGGGATCGAACCGTAGTCTCCTGCATTGCAGGCAGATTCTTTACCAACTGAGCCCTCAGGGAAGCCCATATGTGAACTTTATTCTAATGTAGTGTCAGAGATGAAATGATTGCTGTTAAAATCACCAATTATATATGTATTGAGATATACTTTCTTATACAATGCTTTCATGTTTTTCAACAGACAAAGCAAATGTAGACTTAAAAAAACTAAGGGTATTATCTGCTATTGTAATACCTACTAGGGCTTCCCTGGTGACTCAGTGGTAAAGAATTCTGTGAGGCAGTAGACACAGGTTCCATCCCTGGGTCTGAAAGAGTCTCTGGAGAAGATAATGGCAACCCACTCCAGTATTCTCGCCTGGGAACTGCCATGGAGAGAGGAGCTTGATGGACTACAGTCCATGAAATCGCCAAGGAAGTCGCAAAAGTGTCGGACATGACTTAGCGACTGAACAACTATACCTACTAGATGATTCAATTTGGTTGTTTACCTTTGGTGATGAATTTAATAGCCAGCAAGCAGTGTCAATGTAGGGCTCTGTAAGGAGGTTGCTTTATTATTGAAAAATTTATATCAAGTTGTTTCTTAATCTGGCTCTGATATGCATTTTATTTTCCTTATACCAGACCCCAAAATATTAATTTTAGCTATTTTTAGATCACAGTGTTATTTACAAGTGACAGGAAAGAAATATAAATATAAGTGAATGAAAAACAGCATACTTGTTTGCATACCTAGAATACATCCCATTTGACCTTGGTGTGTAATTATTCGTATATGTTGTTACTAAGTTTGTTAATATTTTGCTGAAGTTTTTTTGCATCTAAGTTCATGAGATATTGCTGTGTGATATTGCTATTTTTCATTCACCAAAATTACTGATATAGCTATAATATTTTTTTCAGTGTTTGGTCATAGGAGTTATCAAATACTTATAACTGTAAAATCTTTTATATGTGTAAAAATTAAAGTTTATAGTACAAATTCTTGGTGACATAGTAAATGCCATCATCACATTAGCAACATTGTCACTTTTCAGATGTCCCTAGAACACTGATATGACTTCTGTGACTTTTTTTTCTAGGTTAGTTGATACAATCATATTGATTTTCTTCCATTGATATGGCACATTGCATTGATTTTCTGAGTATTGAACAATTTTGCATAACTAGAATACATCCCATTTGGCCTTGGTGTGTAATTATTTCTATATGTTGTTATTCAGTTTGTCAATATCTTACTGAAGATTTTTTTGAATCTAAGTTCATGAGATAATTGCCGTGTGATTTTCTTTGCATTACCTTTGTCTGTTTTTGGATTCAGAGTAATATCAGCTTCATAAAATGAGTTGGGAAGTGTTTGTTTCTCTGTGCCAGGAAGGATTTTGTAAAATGTTCTTTAAATATTTGGTAGAATCCTCCAGTGAAAACACCTGTGCCTGGAGTTTTGTTTTTTTATTTTAAACTTTTATAGTTGTGAATTCAGTTTCTTTAATGAGAAACTAATTATATATATATATACCTACTAATCAGCTATTCAAGACTGTTTCCTCTTGGTTGTATTTAATCATTTGTGGTTTTGGAGGAATTGGTACATTTTTTGTAGTTTGTTGAATTTGCGAGTGTAAAGTTATCTGTAGTATTCCTTTATTACCTTTTAATGTCTATGTGATCTTTACTGCTTTTCTGTTTTATTCTTTATTTTAAAACTTTCATCTTCCCTGTTCAGATAGGTATATCTTACCTTTTCTCCTTTGTCTTTTGCTTCTATTCTTTTCTCAGCTGTTCGCAAGGCCTCCTCATATAACCGTTTTGCCTTTTTGCATTTCTTTTTCTTGGGGATGGTCTTAATCACTGCCACCTGTACAGTGTCATGAACCTCCATCCATAGTTCTTCAGGCACTGTGTCCATCAGATATAATCCCTTGAATCTGCCTGTCAAACCCACTGTATAAATATAAGGGATTTGACTTAGGTCATACCTGAATGGTCTAGTGGTTTTCCCCACTTTCTTCAATTTAAGTCTGAATTTAGCAATAAGGAGTTCATGATCTGAGCCACAGTCAGCTCCCAGTCTTGTTTTTGCTGACTGTATAGACCTTCATCTTTGGCTGCAAAGAATATAATCAGTCTGATTTCAGTATTGACCGTCTGGTGATGTCCATGTGTAGAGTCTTTTCTTGTGTTGTTGGAAGAGGATGTTTGCTATGACCAGTGTGTTCACTTGGTGAAACTGTGTTAGCCTTTGACCTGCTTTGTTTTGTACTCCAAGGCCAAATTTGCCTGTTACTCCAGGTAATATACTATGCTAACATTAATAAAAAAAAAAAAAAAAAAAGCTTGAGTAGGTATATTAATTTCAGATAGAGCCTACTTCTAAGCCAGGAATGTTGTTACTACATAATGAAAAGGGCATCAATTCTCCAGGAAGTTATAGTGATCTCTAATGTGTGTTCACCCAACAACAGTGTCACACTTATGTAAGGATAAACTCCACAATTGCCAAGAGTCATATATGAGGCCACTATTTTAGTTGGACACCTCAAGCTCTGTCTGTCAGAAATAGACAGATACAACTAAGAGAAAATCAGCAAGGACGTGGTTGAACTCAACACCATCATCAATCAGTTGGGTGTAATTGACACCTAAACAAACTTCATCCAACAATAGCAGAAAGCACATTCTTCTCAAACTCACATGGAGCATTCACCACGATAGACCGCAATCTGGGCCATAAAATACATCTTAACAAATTTAAAGGAATAGAAATTATACAGTGTCTACTTCAGACAACAATGAAATTAAAGTAGAAATTAAACTTCTTCAATGACAAAAAAAACTGAAAAATCTCCAAATGTTTTCAGATTAAATAACACTCCTATAACTAATAAGTGATTACAGCAAGACTGCAGGATAAAAAGTTAATATACAAAAGCAAATTGCTTTCCTATATATTTGCCAGCAACAAACAACAGAAACTTGAAATTAAAAATAGAATACCATTCATATTAGCACTTCCCATAAAGAAATACTTAACTTAGGTATAAGTCTAACAAAATATAATGTATAAGTTCTATATGAGGAAAACTACAAAACCCTGAATGAAATAAATGAATCAAAGAAGAAACAAATGACAGATATTCCATTTTCATGGACAGGAAATCTGAATATTGTCAGTTCAATGATTCAATGCAGATTCAATGCAATCCAAATAAAAATCCCAGCAAGTCATTTTATAGATATCAATAAACTGATTCTGAAGTTTATATGAAGACACAAAAGTCTCTAAGTAACCAATACAATATTGAAGGAGAACAAAGTTGGAGAGTTGATACTGTATTTTGACTTTGAGACTTATTGATACTATAAAGCCATAGTAATAAAGATGGTGTGGCATTGACAAAAGAACAGATAAATAGATGAATGGAATAGAATAGAAAAACATAAATACAGTCAGTGAATCTTTGACAGAGGAGCAAAGGCAACACAATGGAGCCAAAAAAAAAAGAAAAACGGCTTTTCAGCAAATTTTACTAGACATCCATCCACATGCAAAAACTGAATTTAGACACAAGACACAGACTGTTCTTCCTTGTAAAAATTAGCTCAATATGGGTCACAGAACAAATTACTAACCACAAAATCTATAAAATTCCTAGAAGATGACATAGGAGAAAACATAGATGACTTGGGTGCAATGACTTTTTGGGTGTAACTTTTAGATACAAGGGCATAATCCATGGAAAAAATAATTGATTAGCTGGACTCATTAAAATTATTGCTTATAACAGTGAGAAAGAATCAAATTTGTAATTTCAAGATGTAGAAACTCCAATTTAAAGAACTTTATTGAAATATAATTTATATACCATACCCAATTCATTTTTGTATAATTCTATAAGATCTATTTTTCTGTGGTATTTTGCAGTGTTACTATGATGTGAGTAGGTATAGATTACTTTTTATTCATCTTGCTAAAGACTTGTCTGGATTTCCACATCTGAAGATTGATGCCTTTCCAGAGTTTGAGATTATTTTTTGTATTATATGATATTTCAACCATTTATTTTTCTTCATTCTCTATTATCTTCTGAACTTTAAGTATATTTTATATTTTCTTACTCTATCCTCCATCCATCCAGTCCATCCTAAAGGAGATCAGTCCTGGGTGTTCATTGGAAGGACTGATGTTGAAGCAGAAACTCCAATACTTTGGCCACCTGATGTGAAGAGCTGACTCATTGGAAAAGACCCTGATGCTGGGAAAGATTGAGGGCAGGAGGAGAAGGGGACAACAGAGGATGAGATGGTTGGATGGCATTACTGACTCAATGGAAATGGGTTTGAGTAAACTCCAGGCGTTGGTGATGGATAGGCGTGCTGCGGTTCATGGGGTCACAAAGAGTTGGACATGACTGAGCGACTGAATTGAACTGAACTTTATCCTCCATGCTTAACTTTTACTTCTTTTTTATGTCTCTGTAAATATGAGCTGCATTATGGATACTTTCTTCAAATAGTTTTACTTGTTTCCCTATTTGCCTCTTCAGCTGTATACAATCTGCAGTCTAATCTATCTATTAAGTTTTAAAACTTTCACTATTATATTTTACATGTCCAATATTTATATCTCCAATATTTCTGATGAGAAATCTGCTTATAATTTTATTGAGGATCCCTTGTATATGATGAGTATCTTTTCTCTTGATGCTTTCAAGATTCTCTGTTTTTGGCTTCTGACTGATTATTATATGAGTTTTTTTCAGCTTTCGTTGTTCGAATTTGCTGAGTATCTTGGATTTGCAGATTTGTATCTTGCATCAAATTTGGGAAGTTTTCAGCTATTAATCTTCAAATATCCTCAGCCCTTTTCTCCTTTTCTTCTCCTTCTGAGACTCCCACAAAGCATGGTCTAGTGGTATTAGATGAAGAACTTAATGGTGTTTCACAGATCCTTTGGGCTTCATTCACTTTTCTTCAGTATTTTTTTTTTTTCTTTCTGTTCCTCAAACTTAACAACTTCAGTAGCTCTATCTTGAAGTTCATTGACTCCTTTCTCTGGCTTCTGAAATCGGCTTCTGAATCCCTTTAATAAAATTTTTATGTCAGTTGTGTTTTTCAATTCCAGAATATCTTTTGGCCTTCTTTTTTTTTTTTTAATCTCATTATTGATATTTACATTTTGCTCATATCATTTTCTTGATTTTATTCACATATTCATTTAGTAATATGAGTGTCTTTAAGACAATTGTTTAAAAAAATCTCTGTCTAATGAGTTTACCATCTGGTCATCCTCATGAGTCTTTTCTGTCAATTTTTTTTTTTCTTTAAATGGGTCACATTTCTGGTTTTTATTTTAAATACTTTTTGTTGTGTTATTGTTGAAAACTGAACATCTGAATCTTGTAATGTAGTAATTCTGGAAATCATATTCTCCTCCCCTCTCTTCAGATTTTGCTCTATTTTTGATTGTTGTAGAGTGTTTCTTTGTTGGGATCAGCCTGAGGTTTTTCTCTTTGGGCATGTGCAATGACTTCTTAAATTCCCTTATGTATGTGTTCCAGTCCCCTATGATGAAAAGGGCATATTTTTTGGTGTTAGTACTGGAAGGTCTTGTAGGTTTTCATAGAACCGTTCAACTTCAGCTGAAGAATTGATGCTTTTGAACTATGGTGTTGGAGAAGACTTTTGAGAGTCCCTTGGACAGCAGGGAGATCCAACCAGTCCATTCTAAGGGAAATCAGTCGTTAATATTCATTGGAAGGACTGATGCTGAAGCTGAAACTCCAGTTCTTTGTCTACCTGATGCAAAGAACTGACTCATTTGAAAAGACCCTGATGCTGGGAAAGATTGAAGGTGAGAGAAGGGGTTGACAGAGGATGCGATGGTTGAATGGCATCACCGACTTGATGGGCATGAGCATGCATGGCAGTAGATGATGGACAGGGAGGCCTGGCATGCTGCAGTCCATGGGGTTGCAGAGTCTGACATGACTGAGCGACTGAACTGATGAACTGAACTGATCTTCCGTGTTTGTCAGTTTTGCTACAAGTTTTAAAATTTTTAAATCTTTTCAAAGAACCAGCTCTTTCTTTCATTGATTTTCTTTATTGTTTTCCAGATTTTAATTTTATTAATTTTTGCTTTTATAGTTTTCTTCCTTTTGCTGGCTTTGAGTACGTTTTATCTTTTTGGTTGGTTGTTTCTTTACATAGTACAGGCTTGCTTTACGGATTCAAGGTGTACTTTTTTATGATATAAGCATTTTAATGTTGTACATTTTCCTCTTCGTACTACTCTAACTGTACTGGTTACTTGATTATTTGTATCTTCCTTTTTAGTTAGTTCTATGTGTTTTTAAATTCCTATGAGAGTTCTTTCACTCCTGAGTTATTTAGGAGTATGTTCTTTAATTTTCAACAGTTTGGAGTTTTTATTGTTGTTATCATTGTTATTTTATCGTCTTCTAGTTTGATTCAGTTATAGTCAGAAAACTTACCGTGTATGATATCAGTCACTTTAATTTGTGAGATTTATAATCCAGAATATTATTTATCTTGGTGATTATTTCCTGGGAACGTGAAAAATATGTTTATTCTGTTATTAGATTGAGTGGTCTATAAATATTATTTAGATATATTTCTTGGTCATGTAGTACAGTTCAGTTCCTTCATATTTTTGCTGAATTTTGTGTGTGGTAGTACTTTCATATGCTGCATGTAAGATGTTGAAGTCCTCAACTAAAATGTGGCTATGTCTGTCTATGCTTTTAGTTCCCAGTTTTTGTTTTATGTATTTTGAAGCTCTGTCATTTGATTCATACACATTTAGGATTCCTTTGTCTTTTTGGTGGATTGATCTGTTATCATAAGGTAAGATCCTGCTTTGTCTATAGTAATTTTTATTGCTCTAAAGTTATCTGATAATAATATATCCATCTTTGTTTTTTCTGTTTTTAATGTTTATATGAGATTTCCTTTTCCATCATTTTCTTTTAATCTCTTTATATTATGTTTGAAGTGAGTTTCTTCTATACAGTGTATAGTTTAGTTGTGTTTTTTAAATCCACTTTGCCAGTTTCTGCTTTTGTATACGTGTGTTTGAACTGTTTACATTTAAAGTAATTATTGATTTATAAGGGCTCAAGTCTGCCATTTTATTATTATTTTTTCTGTGTGATTATTTATTTCTTGTTGTCTTAGTGCTCTTTTCTTGATTTTCTTTTAGATTACTTGAACATTTTTTATAATTTTATTTTAATTATGTATATAGTTATACATATAGTTCCTCCACAACCCAAACTATAGCTTTTGTATAGTTTTCTTAGTGAGAAAGAAAGCCTAGTGAGCTGTTATAGGTAGTAACATAAATGTACATAATTTATTATAGTCTACTGGTAGGTATCACTACTTTACCATTTCAAGCAAAATGTGGGAAATTTTAATTCCATCTAGACCACTTTGCCCTTTTATTTATATTTAAAATATAGTTTTTATAACTATTTCCTTTACTTGTATTAAGCATTTTACATTGTGTTATAATTTTTGCTTTTGCCATCAAATATGATTTTATAAATATATGAGGAAGATAGTGTGTTAATATTTATTCCTGTCACTTTCCTTTCTAATCTTCTAAGACCTCTATTTAGCGAACTTACTTTAATCATTCCTTAAAGGTATTTGTGCTAATGACAAGTTTGTCTGAGAATTTATTTCTCATTAATTTCTGAAGAATATTTTTGCTGAATATAGAATTTGTGGTTGATATTTCTTTTTATTCCACATTTGAAAAATATTATGCCGTTTCCTTCAGGTTTCCATGATGTCAGGTTAGAAATCCACTGTCATTGGAATTGGTGCTATTCTGTATAACATTTTCAGGTGTATAGCAAATTGATTCTGTTTTATATATATATATATATATATCTTGATTCTTTTCAATTTGGATTATTGCAAGATATTGAATATAGTTCCTTGTGCTATACAGTAGGTCCTTTTTTGTCTGTGCTGTGTATAGTAGTATGTATATGTTAATCCTGAACTCCTGATTTTTCTGTCATCCCCCTTTCCCCACCATCCCCTTTGATAACCATCAGTTTTCTTTCTGTGTCTTTGAGTCTATTTCTGTTTTGTAAATAAGTTCATTTCTAACATTTTGTTTAGATTTCACATATAAGTAGTATCATATGACTATCTGTCTCTGTCTGCCTTACTTAGTGTGATAATCTCTAAGTCCATCCATGATGCTGCAGATGGCATTAAAATTTCATTGTTTTTTTGTGGCTGAGTAATATCCCATTATATATTATTCCACTGTATACACACACACACACCCCACACCTTTTTTTTTTCATTTATTTTTATTAGTTGGAGGCTAATTACTTTACAGTATTCTAGTGGTTTTTGCCATACATTGACATGAATCAGCCATGGATTTACATGTGTTCCCCATCCTGATCCCCCCTCCCACCTCCCTCTCCATCCCATCCCTCTGGGTCTTCCCAGTGCACCAGCCCTGAGCACTTGTCTCATGCATCCAACCTGGGCTGGTGATCTGTTTGACCCTTGATAGTATACTTGTTTCAATGCTATTCTCTCACAACATCCCACCCTCGCCTTCTCCCACAGAGTCCCAAAGTCTGTTCTGTACATCTGTCTCTTTTTCTGTTTTCCATATAGGGTTATCGTTACCATCTTTTTAAATTCCATATATATGTGTTAGTATACTCTATTGGTCTTTATCTTTCTGGCTTACTTCACTCTGTATAATGGGCTCCAGTTTCATCCATCTCATTAGAACTGATTCAAATGAATTCTTTGTAATGGCTGAGTAATATTCCATGGTGTATATGTACCATAGCTTCCTTATCCATTCGTCTGCTGATGGGCATCTAGGTTGCTTCTATGTCCTGGGAATTATAAACAGTGCTGTGAGCAACATTGGGGTGCTCGTGTCTCTTTCAGATCTGGTTTCCTCGGACACCACACCTTCTTTATCCACTCACCTGTTGATGAACATTTAGGTTGCTTCCATGTCCTGGGAATTATAAACAGTGCTGTGAGGAACATTGGGGTGCTCGTGTCTCTCAGATCTGGTTTCTTCAGACACCACACCTTCTTTATCCACTCACCTGTTGATGAACATTTAGGTTGCTTCCATGTCCTGGGAATTATAAACAGTGCTGTGAGCAATATTGGGGTGCTCGTGTCTCTTTCAGATCTGGTTTCCTCGGACACTACACCTTTATCTACTCATCTGTTGATAAACATTTAGGTTGCTTCCATGTCTCAGTTACTGTAAGTAGTGCTGCTATGAACATTGGGGTGCATGTTTCTTTTTGAGTTACAGTGTTTGTCTTTGCCAGATATATGCCCAGGGATAGAATTGCTAGATCATATGGCAGCTGTATTTTAGTTTTTTGAGGAAACTTTCTACTGTTCTCCTTAATGGCTGCATCCGTATACATTTCTACCAGCAGTATAGGAGGGTTTCCCACGTCCTCTCCAGTATTTAGTATTTGTCTTTCTGATTTTAAGACTTTGGCTTTTGTTTCTAGAAGTTTAATTATAACATTGCTTGGAATGGATTTGGGGAAGTTATCCTGATGTGTCTTGACTTGGAATCTTTTTTTTTTTTTGACTTGGAATCTTTTGGGGGTTTGACCAATAGACTTATGTCTTTTGTCAAATGGAAAGTTTTCTCCCAGTATTTCTGTAAATTCTTCTCAGCCTTTTTCTTTTTTTTCCCCAGTGATATGAATTTAGGTCTTTTGATGTAGATCCACAGGTTCTTCAGTCTCTGTGTATATGATTTTTTACATCTATTTTTGCCCTATTCAGAGAGCTTAATTTCTATTGTTTTAAGTTCAGTGATTCTTTCCACTCTCATGTTCATTTTATCAAATGTACCCAATGAGTTTTAAAATTTTGGTCACTGTATATTTTGAGTTCTATAATTTACATTTGGTTTTCCCCCATATCTTATATTTGGTAAGATTTCAAAGAATATTTGTGATTATTGAAGGATTTTTGTGATGGCTGATTTAAAATCCTTGTCTCATAATTCCAGCATCTGATTCCTGATGGTGTTTGTTGATTTTTATTCTCATGAAAGTTTTGATTTTCCTTTAATCTTGGTATCAGTTCAGTTCAGTTACTCAGTCGTGTCTGACTCTTCACGACTGCATGGACTGCAGCATGCTAGGCCTACCTGTCCGTCACCTACTCCTGGAGTTGACTCAAACTCATGTCCGTTGAGTCGGTGATGCCATCCAACCATCTCATCCTCTGTCATCCCCTTCTCCTCTCACCTTCCATCTTTCCCAGCATCAGAGTCTTTTCAAATGAGTCAGTTCTTCGCATCAGGTGGCCAAAGTATTGGAATTTCAGCTTCAACATGAGTCCTTTCAACGAATATTCAGGACTGATTTCCTTCAGGATGGACTGGTTGGATTTCCTTGCTGTCCAAGGGACTCTCAAGAGTCTTCTTCAACACCACAGTTCAAAAGCATCAGTCTTTGGTGCTCAGCTTTCTTTACAGTCCAAGTTTCTTTCTTCTCACATCCATACATGACTACTAGAAAAACCATAGCTTTGTCTAAATGGACCTTTGTTGGCAAAGTAACATCTCTGCTTTTTAATAAGCTGTCTAGGTTGGTCAAAACTTTTCTTCCAAGGAGCAGGCATCTTTTAATTTCATGGCTGCAGTCACCATCTGCAGTGATTTTGGAGCCCCAAAATATAGTCAGCCACTGTTTCCCTATCTATTTGCCATGAAGTGATGGGACCAGATGCCATGATCGTAGTTTTCTGAATGTTGAGTTTTAAGCCAGCTTTTTCACTCTCCTCTTTCACTTTCATCAAGAGGCTCTTTACTTCTTCCAACTTGTGTTTCATTCAGCCCAGCATTCTCTTGAGGTACTCTGCATGTAAGTTAAATAAACAGGGTGACAACATACAGCCTTGATGTAGTCCTTTCCCAATTTGTAACCAGTCTGTTGTTCCATGTCCAGTAATAACTGTTGCTTCTTGACCTGCATACAGATTTCTCAGTAGGCAGGTCAGGCAGTCTGGTATTCCCATCTCTTTCAGAATTTTCCACAGTTTGTTATGATCCACACAAAGGCTTTGTTGTAGTCAATAAAGCAGAAATAGATATTTTTCTGGATCTCTCTTGCTTTTTCGATGATCTAGTGGATGTGGCAATTTGATCTCTGGTTCCTTTGCCTTTTCTAAGTCCAGCTTGAACATCTGGAAGTTCATGATTCATGTACTGTTGAAGTCTGGCCTGGAGGATTTTGAGCATTACTTTGCTAGCATGTGAGATGAGTGCAATTGTGTGGTAGTTTGAACATTCCTTGGCATTACCTTTCTTGGGGATTGGAACGAAAATCCAGTCTTGGTATGGGGAGTGTTTTTTGGTTGTGTCCTACGAATGTTGAATGTTGAGTGGATTCTATTTAAATCTTCTAATTTAGTAAGCAGACACACTGTGACAGTTTAATTGTGTAGGTCCTGGCCTACTTTTAGGAGCTGTGGTTCTAATGACAATTTATGCTCAGAGATTTTATAATGCTATTCTGATCTCTCCTTTTACCTGGTGCTTCTGTGCATTCTGTTTGGCCCTTAATGGGGCCATTCCCAGGTATGGGATGAATGTTCCCTAGGTCAGAGGTAGAGGTCAGGCCTATGGAGCAGAATACTCTTCCCCTGTCTGCCTGCTGCTGGCATGACTCCCGCACCATCCCAGTTGGTGCTTTTGCTAGAGCTCGAGTCCCTTGGTCAGCAGTCATAAAGAAAATCAACCGTGAATATTTGTTTGAAAGACTGATGCTGAAGCTAAAGTTCCAGTACTTTGGCCACCTGATGCAAAGACTTGACTCACTGGAAAAGACGCTGATGCTGGCAAAGACTGAAGGCAAAAGAACAAGAAGGTGGTAGAGGATGAGATGGTTAGATAGTATCACCTACTCAACGGACATGAGTTTGAGCAAACTCTAGGAGATGGTGAAGGACAGGGAAGCGTGGAGTGCTGTGGTCCGTGGGCTCACAAAGAGTTGGCCAAGACTTAGAGACTGAATTTTAACAAAGGTGTTTTTCAACCTACCTGGGCTGCTTTTTACCCCTGCGTGTTGGTTTAGATAACATCAAGCCTTGGGTGCCTTTTTTTAGTTAGGTGATAGATTGAGCAGTGCTTAACTGCTGCATTATTTCTTCAAGTTCTGGGATCCCTAGCCAGTTGCTTCCCCCACCCCCCACCCCCCCTCCATCTTTCAGACTTTTCTATGGCTGTCTCATACACTGTTTCCAGGTTTTTAAGTTGTTCGAAGTTTGGAGAAGCATGGACAGATGAGTGCATGCAGTTGTGCCCAAACTGAAATCCTAAAGCTTTAAAAAAAAAAGAAAAGATTTAAAAGAAGGTAGGTAGTGTAAATGAGGATATGAGGTTTTTTTCTGATGGATTTATGTTTAGCAGTATTGGTCATTAGATTTATTTATTCTCCTTTGTTAAATTTGCTTCTATTTCTTTTTTAAAAGTAGAAAGTACTAAAATGTTTTTTTGAATAGCAAGAATATACAATAATTAAAAGCAAGTTTAATTTTCCTGTGACACCCTTTAAAACCATATTATTTTGGAGTGTGCCATTAGAGTAAATTATTCTGAAACCAGATAAATATTCAGATGTTAATTCATTTCTGTATCTTATAGCTTGAATCCCTTCAGTCATCTATGTATTTTTGTTGTATTTCATTACAGAACTGAAGTGTGTATGATACTGGATTAGCAAAAAATTTCAGAGTGGACCTGATAAAAGATATTGGTAATGTTTTAATTAAAGAACAAAACCTTTTGTTAGCACATTCCCTGGAAGTGAAATACTATTTGTTTCTGGAAAGCAAAAAAATTTGATAACTAGGGTAAAAGTAATTTGATGACATGGTAACAAGCTGCCTTTTTAGTATGCTTGTTAATTTTGTGGTTAGTGGATTCTGTTTTCTGAATAAGTATGTGGTATGTAGTATATTGACAGATTTGTATAGCTGCTACCACTTTTCTTATTTCCAGAACATTTTCATCACCCTATAAAGAAATCTTATATTTCGTTAGCACTCTTATTTTCTCCTCACATCCCTTCCTGTCCACCCGCTAATCTGTTTTCTATATAGATTTGACTCTTCTAGACATTGCATATAAATGGAATCGTATACAGTATGTGTTTTTCTGTCTGGCCTTTCTCCCTTAGCATATGCTTTTAGGGTTTATTCTTGTTGTAGCATATATGAATACTTCGTTTCAGTGCCAAGTGACATCCCATTTTATGAATATACTACCTTTTGCTTACCCATTGATCCATTGATGGAGGTTTGTTTTCACTCTTAGAGTATTATAAATTATGCTGGTAAGAGGGTTGATATACAAGTTTTTCCATGGACATGTTCTCGTTTCTTGTGAGTAAATATTGATACCTAGTAGTGGAATTGCTGTGTCATACTGTAACTTTGTTTAATTTTTTAAGCAATGCCAAACATTTTGAAGGGACTGCATTATTTGACTGCCCCACTAGTAAATGTTTGAGGATTCCAGTTTCTCTACATCTTTGTCAAAACTTGCTGTATCTTTTTTATTTTAGTCATCCTCTGATATCTCGTTGTTTTGATTTGTATTTCCCTAAGGACTAACAATGTTGAGCATCTTATCATGTACTTACTGGCCATTTTAATAACTTCTTTTGAGAACTATATATTCAGGTCCTCTTGCCCACTTTTAGCAATAGACTTTTAGAGCAGTTTTAAGTTCCCAACAAAATTGAGAAAAAGATGCAGAGATTCCTCATATTACTTCTGCCCCTGTATATATTTGTGTGTGTGTGTGTATACACACACATATGGCCTTCCACATTATCAAAATCCAATATAGAGTAGTACATTTGTTAAAATTAATGAACCTACATTTACACATCATTATCACCCGAAGTCATAGTTTAGATTAGGGTTTATTATTCTTGATGTTGTATGTTCTATGGATTTTGACAAACGTATAATGACATATTCACCATTTTAAAGTCATACAGAGTAGTATCACAGTGCCCCTCTATGCTCTGCCTACTTGTTCCTCTCTCCCCTAGTCTCTGGCTTTTATTGTCACTATCATTTTGCTTTTTCCAGAATGTCATAAATTTGGAATCATATGCTGTCTGGCCATTTCAGATTGGCTCCTTTCACTTAGTAATATGTATTTAAGTTTCATCCATGTTTTTCTTATGGCTTGGTGTCTCATTTATTTTTAGCACTGAGTAATATTCTAGTATCTGGATATACCAGGTTTATTTATCTATTCACTTACTGAAGGACATCTTGGTTGCCTCACAGTTTTGGCAGTGATAAATAAAGCTGCTTTAATCATTCATATGCAGTTTTTTGTGTGAGTATAAGTTTTCAGCTTGTTTGGGTAGATACCAAGGAGTTCAGTTCCTGGGCTGTATGGTAAGAGTATGTTTAGTTTTGTAAGAAGTCACCAAACTGCATTCCAAAGTGGCTGTACCATTTTGCATTCCCACCCGGAATGAATGAAAGTTCCTTTTGGTCCACATCCTTGCTAGTATTTGGAAGTATCACTGTTTTAGATTCTGACCATTTTATTAGATATGATGGTGTCCATCTGTCATTTCATTTTTCAAATTCCTGAAGACATATGATGATGAATATCTCTTCACATGATGGTTTTGTACTTGTATATCTTCTTTGATTAGGTGTCCATTAAGGTCTTTGTGTGTGCCATGTGCTCAGTGATGTCCGACTCTGTGACCCTGTGGACTGTAGCCCACCGGACTCCTCTGTCCATGAAATTTTCCATGCAAGAATACTGGAGTAGGTTGCCATTTCCTCCTCCAAGGGATCTTCCTCATCAGAGGATCAAACCTGCATCTCCTATGTCTCCTGCATTGCAGGGAATTCTTTACCTGCTAAGCCATTGGGAAGCCCTATTTTAATTGGGTTGTTTGGATTTTTAAAATTTTTGAGTTGTAAGAGTTCCTCTGTTTTGTAACCTCTAGGAGTTTTATGTTTATAGTTTTATGTTATACATTTAGATCTATGATGTACTTTTAGTTAGTCCTCTGACCATTTTTTGGCTTACTAGGTGGTGCTAGTGGTACAGAACTTGCCTGCCAGTGTAGGAAACTTAAGAGATGCGGGTTCAGTCCCTGGATTGGGAAGATTCCATGGAGGAGGACATGGCAGCCCACTCCAGTATTTTTGCCTGGAGAATCCCATGGACAGAGGAGCATGGAGGGTTACAGTTCATAGGGTCACAAAGAGCCGGACTCGACTGAAGTGACTTAGCACGCACGCATGCTGTCTATTTTTACGTTGAGTTGTTTTTTGTTGTTGCTGAATTTTAAGAGTTCATTTCCCTCATCATATATGTGGTTTTTAATTTCTTTCTTTCATTCTGTAGGTAGTCTTTTCATTTTCTTGATGTTATCGTTTGAAGTGTAACACATTAAAATTTTGATGATGTCCAATTTGTCTATTTTTTTGTTTTATAGCTTGTGTTTGTGGTGTCCTATTTAAGTAACTGTTGCCTGATACAACTTCATGAAGATTTACTCCTGTGTTTCCTTCTAATATTTTTAAAGGTTTATTTCTTAACAGTTTTGTCTACGATACCTTTAGAGTTAATTTTTGAATATAAGGTTAGGTAGGGGTCCAACTTCATTATTTTAAATGTGAATATATAGTTGTATTAGCACCGTTTGTTGAAGACAATATTCTTTCCTCATTGAATGGTTTGGCACTATTGTCAAAAGCCATTTGACCATAGATGTATATAGGTTTATTTCTGAACTCTCAGTTCTATTCCCTAGATCCTTATGTTTATCCTTATCCCAGTAACATGATTTTGAGGTGGTGCTAGTGATAAAGAACCCACGTGCCAATGCAGGAGACACGTAGGAGACGCAGGTTCAATCCCTGGGTCAGGAAGATCCTCTGGAGGAGGGGACGGCAATCCAGTCCAGCATTCTTGCCTGGAGAATCCCATGGACAATGGAGCCGGGTGGGCTACAGTTCATGGGGTCCCAAAGAGCCGGACATGAATAAAGCAACTTCGCGCCCACATAACTTTCTAGTAAGTTTTGAAATCAGAAAATGTGAATCCTCCAAATTTGTTCATCTGTTTCAAGATTATTTTGATTATTCAGAGTTCCTTGCAGTTTCTGTGAATTTTAGGATAAGCTTTTACATTTTTGCAAGAAAGGCCATTATGATTTTGATAGGGATTGTAGTGAATCTGTAGATGTGAATTATATTTCCCTGGTGGTTCAGATGGTAACAATCTGCCTGCAGTGTGGGAGACCTGGGTTCAATCCCTGGGTTGGGAAGATCTCCTGGAGGAGGGCCTGGCCATCCACTCCAGTATTCTTGACTGGAGAATCCCCATGGCCAGAGGAGCCTGGTGGTTTATAGCCCATGGAGTCACAGGGTCAGACACGGCTGAGCGATTAAGCACAGCACAGCACTGTCTTAAGAACAGTGAGTCTTTGAATTCATGGTTACGCAATGGCTTTTCACGTAGTTGCATTTTAATTCTTAAAAAAAAATGTTTTGTAGTTTTTAGTGTACAAGTCTTTACTTAAAAGACAACCTTTTTTTTTTTTTTTTTCTTTTTGATGCCATTGTTAATAGAATTGTCTGCTAGATTTCACTTTTGGATTATTTATTGCTAGCATATAGAAATACAGTATATTTTGGTATATTGATCTTTTATCTTTCTGAATTTATTAGTTTCAATAATTTTATTATGGATTCCTATGCATTTTCTGTGTGCACCATCATTTTTCCAACAGTATAGGTAGTATTTTAGTTCTTTCTGCTGGGATGCCTTTTATTTCTTTTTCTTGCCTAGCTGCTCTTGCTGAAACTTCTAGTACAGTGTTCAGTGTAAGTCATTAAAATAGACTTTCACATTCCTGATCTACAGGGAAAGCGTCTACTCTTTTACCATTGAGAAAGATATTAACTGTATTTCTTATAAACGTGTTTTCATGTTGTGTAAGTTCCTTTCCAGTCCAGGTTTGTTGAGTGTGTTTATCTTCCCATTTATTTTTATTAGTTGGAGGCTAATTACTTTACAGTATTCTAGTGGTTTTTGCCATACATTGACATGAATCAGCCATGGATTTACATGTGTTCCCCATCCCGATCCCCCCTCCCACCTCCCTCTCCATCCCATCCCTCTGGGTCTTCCCAGTGCACCAGCCCTGAGCACTTGTCTCATGCATCCAACCTGGGCTGGTGATCTGTTTCACCCTTGATAGTATACTTGTTTCAATGCTATTCTCTCAGAATATCCTACTCTTGCCTTCTGTTGAGTGTGTTTATCATGAAAAGGTGTTGGATTTTGTCAGATACTTTTTTTGTATCAATGTGATAATCATTCTTTTTTCCTTTATTAATGTGGCCTATTATATTAAATCTGATTTTGATTACATTTCTTTATCCTTTTCAGTTTCAGATTTTTGTGGTATTTCATTCTTTCATTAAAATTTTTTTGAACATTTTTTAGCAGGCATTGTCTTAGATATGTTCTTATTCTTTTTGAGTAGTTTTAAAATTCTTTTTTATATGCTATTGTTGTTTTATACTGTGTTTTTTAAGTTTACCTTTATATTAACCAAATTTTTTTAATCATCGTTTTTATTCACTTCTTATAGCTTTCTTTTAAGGACATATTTCCTCCTCTTTGACATGCTTTATTGAGAAATTCTTTTTGAAAACTTGGAAATTCATTTATTATTTATCTGAAAATGTCTTTGTTTTGGCCTTGCTCTTAAGGAAAGATTTTCCTCTTTCATCAAAGTACACAATTAGCATTTTAGGATGGTGGTTATTTTCAAGTTATTATTACATTTATCTTCTAGCTTCATTTGAGCTATTAAGAAGGCTTTTATCAATCTAACTGCCATTATTTCCAAGTGATCTATCCTTTTATTTGGGCTGTTTAAAAAATTCTTGGTCTTTTTGTATTACAGTTTCTGTATAATGTATCTGGATTATGTTACATGTAGTATGAATTTCTATTTGTTCATCATTTGTTCTTACTCTCTCTGTGGATTCAGTCCTTGATCTATTGTGGAGAACTCTTAGGCATATTCTTTTTGAGTATTATTGCTTTTTTTTTTTCCTTTATAGTGTCTTCTTATTGTGCCAAGTACTATGCTAAGTAATTTGCTTGTATTGTCTCATTAAATCCTTTACAATTGCCCTTTTTTACATAAAAGAATACTGAGACTCTGACAAAGGCATTAATTAACTTGTTCATGGTGGGGCTCAGATGGTAAAGAATCTGCCTGCAGTGCAGGAGACCCGGGTTCGATCCCTGGGTCGGGAAGATTCCCTGAAGAAGGGAATGTCAACCCACTCTAGTATTCTTGCCTGGAGAATCCCATGGGCAGAGGAGGCCGGTGGGCTATGGAGCAGGGGGTCGCAAAGAATCAATCACTACTGAGACTGACACTTTCACTTTATGGTTCTATGTTAGTGAACCCAACAGTCTTACTTTGGAAAAATTTTTCAGCCAGAAGATAAGATGCCCTTCTCCCAAACTTCCATCCCTAAAAGCCAAAGGCAAAAAAAAGAAATGGGAAGAAACTCAGTGATCGTTTTATCCAGCCCTATAGTTTACGTGGTCTTCAGCGAAACACTCTTAATGGTTTGGGAGGGAAGGACATTAATATAGTTTTGTACATGTTGAGCTCAAGAAGCTTTTGAGGCATGAATCTTTGATGGTTGCTTTGCTTTTAAATATATTCCCTCAGCGCATTTTGGGCATTTTTCTTTCCTTAATTGAAGAAACTCCTTTTAGTAGAAAGTAGTGTTAAGGAATTTAATTTGCTAGGGGTGTTCATTGCTTTTCTGTAACTGTTATTTTTAAGCCTTTCATTGGATGGAAGTGGTTTTTTGTTTTTTTTTTTAAACTTCGTTACTCTGAGTTCACATATTTCTGTGCTATATATATGCCTTTGTTTTTTGTTTTATTATTTTCATTGTAGGCAAAGTCGTCTCTTCATTTTTTATCTAAGTAGGTTTTTGGGAGAAAGTATATATGAAGTTATATACTTCCTGTATGTTAATTTACATTCTTCTTAGTTACTAGTTCTCATGTGATTTGTTGCACATTTTTACTGATTATTTTTGCATTTTTATGATGTAATATACCACAGATATAGAATGCTCTAAATAGAGATTGCTTTACCTCTTTTTACTTTTTTTTTTTTTGGTCTCTGATATTTTTTCTTCTCTAATTCTGTTGTTTAATACTACTAATAAATTAGTTGTATTTTTTAATCCTAATACTATTTAATACTAATTAAATACTATTAAATACTGATTAGTATTTAATACTAATACTGTTAATTAATATAGTTGATAATGGACATCCTTGTCTTGTTCCTTTTTTGAATGAAAAAGTGTCTAGCATTTTTCATTAAGTAAGATGTTAGCTGTTCACACACACATAATGTATGCACACTCAGGTTAAGAACATATCTCTTAATTTCATTTTAAACATTTTTTTTTCTTGAATCGTGTTGAATTTTGTCACTAGAGTTTTCAGCAGTTACGAGGATGAATATATAAATTTTCTATTAGTAATAATAATAGTAATAATAATTTTCTATTATTTCTGTTAGTAATGGATTTTGTGAATGAAATTTGAATATTGAAGTACATTTAAATATGAAGTATACCCCACTTTTTCATGATTTTTTAAAGGTATTTTGGATTTTTTTACATGATATATTAAGATTTTTACACTGTTTTTATATGTGTGATTGATCTGTAATATTCTTTATATGGTTTTTGTTAAGTTTCAGCATCAGTGTCATACTTGATTTACAAAAATAACTTGGAAATTTTTTATCTGGTGCTTATTTTAATTTTATTCAGGCAGTAATTCAACAAAGTTTTGAGTACCTACTGTGTGCTAAATAACTGTGTGCTAAATTTACCTACTGTGTGCTAAATAGCAATAAAGATTTAATGGTAATTCATACCTACTGAACTCTCAATATGTAACTAATTTTCAGTATTTACTGAACTATCTTTCAGTAGTTTTGTGCTATAAAGATGCTATATTTATTGACTTAGTAGATACTGAACCATTGCTTCTAGAGGAATTATAGGGATAGGTTCCTGAGCATCTCCAGTCACAACATTTTGGTCACCTGAGCAAAACATAGTCTTTTTTTATATATGTTTCTGTTTAAAGACATTTTGTTTAATATGTAGTGGATTCATTAATGTTGAATTCACGTCCAGCAGCATTATGGATCATACCTGAATGACGATTATCCAACACACATATTTTCTCCTTAAAGCATATCACAACCCTCTTGCTCTTGGACACTGTAAGTAGCACTTCAGCATGTGCAAGGGGTCTAGTCTAAATAATGAATCACCAACAGAAAGCTCAAAAATATGGCACTGAATAGACTGTGTAAAGGATACTTGTTTACAATATGTGAACTGAAACAAGAACATCACCTTGTTTGACCTCAGCTGAGGTCATGTGAGTCGACTGACATTTTTCTCAATTCTGCATTTTTCTGAAAAATCCCTAAGTACAAGTATTGATGTTAGGGCTACAAGAAATTTTAGTGAGTAGGCGAATTCAGAAATACTGAGTCTATGAATAATGAGGAGTGATTGTGCATCTATGTATTTAATATGTATATTCATTCATTTATTCATCACAGAAATCCTATGAGGTAGATTCTGTTATTGTAGATGATGTACTCTGCAACAAAGAAGTTACATGGCTTTCTTGGTGCTACAGAATCAGTGAGTGACGGACTTAGCAGTGGTCCATCCTCTGCTGAAATAAACAGGACTGATACCAAGACATGGTACCTGCCCTTAGGGTCCCTTTCTGTCAAAAGGCTTAATAAAGTGTTTTGCTAGAATATCTAAATTCAAAGTAATTTTTAAAGTAGTACAGGGGTAATACCACCAAAATATAATTGATATCCAGCAGAATTATTTCAGAGGTCTTAGAATGGTTTTATACAAATAATAGTATCTAAACTAAGCCTTAAAAAATCAATAAAATATGACTAAGTGGGCTTGTGAGGATGGAAGAGATCACTTAAATTTAGAATGTTCTCACTTTTTACATAATGACTGGTTCTAATATTGTCGAAATAGGGAATTGAGAGTAGAGGGTCTGCCTCTATAGTTTTGGATTTGTATCATCACTTTGACCATATTTCAATTACTATCTCTTTTTCTTCTCTTCTTGTGATGTTAAAAAGTGAGACAATAGCACCTTTAATTGTAAGAGGGACATGGCAGTGTTTTGCTATAAATGCTTGAGTTTCTCATTATGAAAGATGGAGAAACATTAGCTAGATGGAGCAATACTAGCTGAAATTAATTGGGCATTTCCAAGTAGGACTGCATAGAGTTTTTTGTTGTAGAGTAAAACAAGCAAAAATTCTTTCAAGTAATTATTTAAATTTGCTAAAAGATAGAGATTTTCCCCCTCACATATTTCTAAATTCTAGACTCATTGTCTTCCTTAGCTACATCTTATTAAACTATACCTTTTAATTACATCTTAAAACCCAGAAAATTAGAAAATTTTTAAGCTCTATTTTAAACCAAAATATTTTAATAGGCAAAATTGTGATGATCTTCTTATAATTGGGTTCTTATAATTGAGTTGATTCATAGTCAGTGGTATATGGTATATGTAAAAGTCTACTGGAGTATGAACTAGCTGATGCAAGAACTGTGGCTTTTCATCTTCTACATTTCTAATGCCTGGCAAAGTTCTTATCACATAGAAAGCCCTCAGGAAATGTTAACAATTAAATGAATACTTACAAACCCTTTGTGACTAATATAATTAGAAGTGACACATATAATTAGAAATGTAAATGTTATTCTCGTTTGTATATTTTAAGGAATTCAGTTTTACTTGTTACTTAAATCTTCATAAGATCTTTAGTGAAGGAACTTTAGAAGTTATTCCAGTTTCATTTTAATGCCTATGGTAACAAACATTTCTGATAAACTAGTTAAGTAATAGGTGAAATTTAAGATTAGGAAGGCAAATTATTACTGCCGAAATAAATAAAAGAGGACATTTTAATATTACGTGCAAGCTTTTGGGGCTTATATTTTAGGAAGGAGAGGTGGAAGATGAAGTTTAGAGATCGCAAAGACTTGAATCTAAGGCCAATAAAACTGAACATTTTCAACTAAGAGTTATAGATTACTTAGTATTTGTTCCTGGTCAATTTTTTTTTGTCCCCCAAGAAACTGTTTTTGATCCAGTGTTCAGTTTGGTTCTGTTACTCCCAACAGGCTTATGAGGCTGAAATGAGGATCAGTGAGCATGTATCTCACCAAAAATTGAAAACATTGTTTCTAAAGCATGGGATAGCATTGTAAATCTCATAGGCTATGAAATCTTTGTGGTAGGAAATTTGTATGTGGGTGGAAACTAAAAGAATAGGATTTCTAAAAATTCTAACTTTTAAGAAAATTTGAGGACTGTAAGATACAAAACAAAGAAAATTAAAAATTCCTGTAACCCCTCTATCCAGAATTAATCATAAAATATTTTTCCTTCCAGTTCTCTTTTCTCTATATATTATACTAACTTGGAGTCAAACTGTAAGAACTCTTTTGTTCCTTGCTTTTTTAGCTTTTTTTTAGCTTTTTTTAAGCTTTTTTTTAGCTTTATGCTATTAAAAATTTAGCACAAAATCATTTAAGTGGTTATATAGTTTTCTATTGAATACCTATAGTATAGTATAAACTAGTCTCCAACAGTTGGACTTTCAGTTCAGTTCAGTCCCTCAGTCGTGTCCGACTCTTTGTGACCCCATGGACTGCAGCACGCCAGGCCTCCCTGCCCATCACCAATTCTCGGAGTTGACTCAAACTCATGTCCATTGAGTCGGTGATGCCATCCAACCATCTCATCCTCTGTCATCCCCTTCTCCCTCCGCCCTCAATCTTTTTCAGTATCAGGATCTTTACCAATAAGTCAGTTCTTCGTATCAGGTGGCCAAAGTATTGGAGTTTCAGCTTCAGCATCAGTCCTTCCAATGAATATTCAGGACTTCCAATGAATATTCATCCCTTAGGATGAACTGGTTGGATCTCCTTGAAGTCCAAGGGACTCTCAAGAGTCTTCTCCAACACCACAGTTCAAAAGCATCAATTCTTTGGTGCTTAGCTTTCTTCATAGTCCAACTCTCACATGCATACATGACTACTGGAAAAACCATAGCTTTGACTAGATGGATCTTTTTTGGCAAAGTAATGTCTCTGCTTTTTAATAAGCGGTCTGGTTTGGTCATAACTTTTTTTCCAAGGAGCAAGCATCTTTTAATTTTATGGCTGCAGTCACCGTTTGCAGTGATTTTGGAGCCCAAGAAAATTAAGTCTGTCTCCATTTCCATTGTTTCCCCATCTTTTTGCCATGAAGTGATGGGACTGGATGCCGTGATCTTAGTTTTCTGAATGTTGAGTTTTAAGCCAGCTTTTTCACTCTCCTCTTTCAGTTTCATCAAGAGGCTCTTTACTTCTTCTTTGCTTTCTGCCATAATGGTTGTGTCATCTGTATATATGAGGTTATTGCTATTTCTCCCAGCAATCTTGATTCCAGCTTGTGCTTCATCCAGCCCAGCATTTCTCATGACATACTCTGTGTATAAGTTAAATAAGCGGGGTGACAATATACAGCCTTGACGTACTCCTTTCCCAATTTGGAACCAGTCTGTTGTTCCATGTCCAGTTATAACTGTTGCTTCCTGACCTGCATACAGATTTCTCAGGAGGCAGGTCAGGCAGTCTGGTATTCCCATCTGTTGAGGAATTATCCACAGTTTGTTGTGATCCACACAGTCAAAGGCTTTGGCATAGTCAGTAAAGCAGAAGTAGATGTATTTCTAGAACTCTCTTACTTTTTCAGTGATCAGTGGATGTTGTCAATTTGATCTCTGGTTCCTCTGCCTTTTCTAAATCTAGCTTGAACATTTGGAAGTTCATGGTTCATGAACTGTGGAAGCCTCGCCTGGAGAATTTTGAGCATTACTTTGCTAGCGTATGAGATGAGGGCAATTGTGCAGTAATTTGAACATTCTTTAGCATTGCCTTTCTTTGAGACGGGAATGAAAACTGACCTTTTCCAGTCCTGTGGCCACTGCTGAGTTTTCCAAATTTACTGTCATATTGAGTGCAGCACTTTCACAGAATCCTCTTTAGGATTTGAAATCGCTCTACTGGAATTCCATCACCTCCACTAGCTTTATTCGTAATGATGCTTCCTAAGGCCCGCTTTCCTTCACATTCCAGGATGTCTGGGTCTAGGTGAGTGATTATACCATTGTGGTTATCTGGATCATGAAGATCTTTTTTGCATAGTTCTTCCGAGTATTCTTGTCACCTCTTCTTAGCATCTTCTGCTTCTGTTAGGTCCATACCATTTCTGTCCTTTATTGTGCCCATCTTTGCATGAAATGTTCCCTTGGTATCCCTAATTTTCTTCAAGTGTGTCCATTCTGTTGTTTTCCTGTATTTCTTTGCAGTGATCACTGAGGAAGGCTTTCTTATCTCTTCTTTCTCTTCTTTGGAACTCTGCATTCAAATGGGTATATCTTTCCTTTTCTCCTTTGCCTTTTGCTTCTCTTCTTCCCTCAGCTATTTTTAAGGGCTCCTCAGACACCATTTTGCTTTTTTGTATTTCTTTTTCTTGGAGATGGTCTTGGTCCCTGTCTCTCGTACAATGTCATGAACCTCCGTCCGTAGTTCATTAGGTACTCTGTCTATCAGATCTGATCCCTTGAATCTATTTGTCACTTGCACTGTGTAATCGTAATGGATTTTATTTAGGTCATACCTGAATGGTCTAGTGGTTTTACCCTATTTTCTTCAATTTAAGCCTGAAATTAGCAATAAGGAGTTCATGATCTGAGCCACAGTCAGCTCCCGATCTTGCTTTTGCTGACTATATACAGCGTCTGCATCTTTGGCTGCAAAAATTATAATCAGTCTGATTTTGGTATTGACTATCTGGTGATGTCCATGTGTTGAGTCTTCTCCTGTGTTGTTGGAAGAGGGTGTTTGCTATGACCAGTGCGTTATCCTGGCAAAACTCTGTTGATCTTTGCCCTGCTTCATTCTGTACTCCAAGGCCAAATTTGCCTGTTATTCCAGGTTATTTCTTGACTTTTACTTTTGCATTCCAGTCTCTTAATTTAAAGAATATCTTTTTTGGGTGTTAGTTCTAAGGGTTTTGCAGCTATGCTTTTATTTTATTTTAAACATTTTCAAATTATAGCTTTAACTATCCAGCTTGGTGCTATGTATTCAGCTAATACTTGATAAATTAGGTCAGTTTTGTTAAAGGTAAAATACTTTTTATTTTCATTTTTCTACTTTTACCCAAGCTGTTTTAGATGTGTGAAAGAATCTTATATTTTCTTAAATCTGAAACTTTTAAATATAAAGAATGAAGCTTATATTTCTTCACATCTAACAATATGATTATACATCTATTGTTAGTGTTAATATTCCCTGAGAAGAGTATTCCACTGTCCTTTATGTATTGTCAGCTGCACAATGTCTACTGTGATAAAATATGCCTCTGTGATATCCTCTGAATGTATTAGTTGTCAAAGCCTTCGGGTATGAAATTTGTTTCAGTATTTGCCAGTATGTCAGACTAAGTACTTTAATTGGATTATCTCTTTTAATTCTTAAAATATTACAGGAAGCCAAGGTAGTATTTTATCCTATTTTATAAAAGATTTCTGATTCTTGGAGATTTTTGCAAAGTTTCTATTAAGTGTAAGTGGTAGAATCACTGTTAAATTATGGGAACTCTGGCTCCAGCACCTGCATTTGCAAACATATGTAACATGAATGTATGCCATTTTATACTGTTTTCTTCCTTTTACAAATCTCATTTGGTTTTGAATTCTCTCCATTAGTGCAAGTTTAAAAATTTTTTGTATTTGATATCTCTACATTTTATATAGTGTGTATGTATTCAGGTGTAAATATATACCCACAAGCACAACTTAATATTAAAATAGTCACCTGAAACTGTGTCAGTGTTAATTGGCTATAAATGTAAAATAAAAAGTTTAAAAAAATTAAAATGGTTACTTTATAGACACTAAGTTATAGGATAATATCTATTAAATGAAGTCTTTTTCTGTCATTGGAATATAATTAAAATACAAATTCAAATGTCTCTCTTTTAAAAAAATATTTCAGAAAAAAAGATTTGACTACTTTCTTCAGAAAATTATTACAATTCTGTAGCTGTATTTTTACTCAGAAGTGTTTATGTCTAATTTAAAATTATTCTTTAGTTGATTCTTTAGTTGTAAGATAATATTTTAGTCATTAGGTTGGACGCTACTTATTTATCCTTATAAAGCCCTTCAAATAATAAAAGCAGTTTCAATGATTATGAATTTAACCTTGAATAGCAATTTTCCAGATTGGAAACCAATAGTTCAGGGATGGATAGGGTGATTTTTTACTCGCAGCTTGGTTATGTGTTTCCCTGTTTTTTCCCCTTAGAAGTTACATGAGAACAGTGTTTATTTCTGTTGATTAAGGTTTATCCCTTTGAATGTAAAGCATTATTATCATGGCTAAATCCATAGGTGGTGGTAATAGGGTCTGTAAGAAAGAAGTTTATTATAAGGTGCTTTTAACACTGATATAAATTCTTCCTGTTTTAACATTATTTCTATAAAAACAGCACAGCATAGAAAGTATAATTATTGCTATTTGGAGTCATCTTTTGCAAATCTGGAATCCCTGCTTGTGCTTTGATAGTAGTTTCATAACAGGGTTATTTTTGAAAACATTATACAAAACAGAAATTCCAACATTAGTTGGATTGACACTTCCAGTTGTAAATCTTGAGATAATTGGCATCAGACTTCAACATATTCGGTTTTCATTTGGTTAATGTTCTCAGTATTATATTGTGTTGAAGAGAAGAATCTCAGTGCTTAAACCTCTGTAAATATATCTAACTTGATATCTGTTCTTTAGAACAGCTTAGCGATCAATCACCAGTTCAGATGCCTGTATCCTTGCTTCCCTATTCTTGTCATTGCCCTTACCATTGTCTCTCATAGGAGCATAGTAATGCTTCCATACTGTCCTTCAGTTTTGCAAGATTAAAGTTTCTAAAGTTTAGCTCCAATCTTGTCATTTCCAAACTTGAATGTGCAAAATTATTTCCTATTGCCTGGTATGTTTTCTGTGGCTCAGGATTTTAGACTGTTTTGATAATTTCATCTTCTACTTTTTCAAGTTAATTTCACATTATTGTTTTTTCTTGACCTTATATTTAAGCCAAACTGTTTCCTAAGTAGCCTAACACCAGTAATACTTCTGTGATTTTGTTTACACTGTTTTCAGTGTCCACTTCATGGATTTTCCTTGCTTTTGCCTAAAATCTACCAAATAGACCCAGTTCTAATGACTTTTCCATGAAAGCTTCAAATCAAGTTGTCACTTTAACTGTTTTATAAAGTTCACTTTCTCTACTGTAGTTTCTCTACATACTTGCTTCTCCTCTTATTATTTTTTAAGCTATTCATTTTGGAAAATTTAGTGAATGTACAAAAAAATAGTGTGATATACCCTGTGTACTCATCACCCAGATATAGCAGTTAGCATTTTGACATTCTTATTTCATTTATATATTCCTTTACTTTCCACCTTCCACTCAATTACAGCTAATTATTTGAGATAATTTATGTATTAAAATTCACAAATGTTAGCTGTATAATGTTGACAGTTATGTGCATACATGAAACTCCTCCCTTTTCATAATACAGAATGTTTCCATCTTTCAGGAAGTTTCTCCTACCACTTTTCATTCAGTCTTCCCACACTGAAGCAGGCATTGTTTAATTTTTTTCAACATATATTTATTATACCTTTTTAATTCTTTACATGTAAATGGAAATAACTCTTTGTGTAAGGCTTCTTTTTTTCAACATAACTTTTCTGATCCTTTGTTATTCTATTTTATTGCTGAGTAGTATACCTTCGTATGACTGTTCCACAATTTATTTATCTGTTTGGTTAATGGACATTTGGGTTAGTTTCAGTTTTTGGCTCGTGTGAGTACAACTGCTATGGATACTTGCATAAGTCTTTTTGTAGATATAGTTGATTCTCATTATTTGCAATAGTTACGTTTTAGAAAGTCACTATAAACAGTGGACTAGCTAATACTGAACTATTTCTTCTAGGAGAAGCACAGGGCTAGGTTTCTGTGAGCTTCTGATGCAGTATTTTTGTTAACTAATTAACACAGCTTTCTTTTATGTGTGTTTCTGTTTAAAAGACATTTGCCATTGGGAGCTTTGAAGAAGAGGAGAGACTCAAGCTTTTATGAGTTTTATGGTTCTGTTGAACACAAGTGCTCAATTCACCATCCTTGCAGGTTCCATGGGAGGAGGAAAAGAGGCACAGGCTTTGCTGAAATTGCTAGAGACTGAATTGGAAAGAGCTGGTTCCCTCAGCTGGGGTGTTTTCCAAATATCGGAAGTTACATGAGGGAAGAAGCAACCCTGGGGCTTGAACCCAGCTGTGGAGGGAGCAGCTGTGAGCGAGGAAAAGTCTGCTCCTGCTTCCGTGTCCCTCCGTCCCTTTCCTCAAGCTCTGTTCTCTTCCCTGCAGTCATACCCAGGAGTGTCATCAGCAGTTGTGGCTATTACTGTAGCCCCAGATGGGTGCTTATTGGAGAACTTGGTTGTGTTTTGGAAGGGGAAAAGATACTTGAATTCAACTGGTAGGTGTGAACAAAGTTTACAGCTGGCAAATTAAATTGACCTTCTGGGTAAAGGCCTTGGACTGATTATGTATACAGAGTTAACCTTAAATGTTTGTTCCTTGTTCACTGATGATTCAGCTAAGTGAAAAGCTGATGGTGTCCACTGGGTGGCAGCCACTCTCCAGCTCCGAGGATAGCTCTGGAAGACAGACAGTGGTAAGGACTGATGAATAGGCTAAATTGAGTTATTTTCTTTGCCTTGGGCCAGGAGTTGGCAAACTTCAACCTGTGTGCCAAATCTGTCTGCAGTCTGTGTTTGTACTGCTCCTGAGCCTGGGAATGTTTTTTACATTTTTTTTAAATAAAACATTAGCAATAAAATGAATATATACCAGAAATTGTGTGTGACTTATAAAATCTAAAATAGTTACTATATGCCCTTCTCAAAAATAGAAAAATTAGCCAATCATTGCTTTAGACAATACTCCCAAGGATCAGTCAAGCGTGTTCTATTTTTGCTGAGTGGTGGGCTGTTGACAGTGGTCTCACTTGGGTAAGATTTCAGAATAGCAGATTAAAGGCACATTCCTCAGTTAGACCACAAGCTATGGAAACAAATCACACTTGCCTTTTGGAAGGTCATGATCACTCACCTTGATGCTTAGACTAAGGACCTCTTTTTTCATGAGAGTAACTGGAATAAAACTGCTCATTAAGCCTGCACTGCCCAAGTCACCACCATAGCCACTTGGATCCATCATTGTTTTGGGTGTAGCTCATGTATCCACCATCATAAACTAAGTCAAAAATGTAGCACTATATGCTTATGATATACAAGCCATCCCTGCCTGCCAAACTTGTCGCCCCTAGCAGAAGCTGGCCTGTTTTTTTCATGGTAAAGGACCTTTGACTCCATCTTGGGTCAATTACTGGTTCTTCACATAACTTTTTTCGTAATGATTTTGTTGTCCAGTCAGATCAACTGATTGGCTATATCACTGTAACCTTTGAAATGAGTGTGTCCCATTTTTGGCCTTCTGAACTATTTGCCTTTTGACATTGGTGTCCTCCTTGTCACAAAGACCACACTTGATGGGCCAGCAGTCGAGCTCTTTGATGGAAGTTCTGTGTTTCATACCACCCACAGGCATCTGGGATTGCTGAGCACCGAGTTTGCTTTCTCCAACATCAGCTCAAAAAGACTTTTGAATGGCTCTCTTTCAAATTTCTCTGGTGCACATACCTTGATAAACATGACCATCCTCAGAAAGTGATCATCTCTTGATTGTTTCCTTGCTAATAATGATCAGGGGGGGCTTAAGGAGTAGAGGATTATATAGAGCTATTTTGAAAATTCAGTGTTTTGCTTGTTTTGCTTTGTTTTTCTGAGCATAATGCTTCTTTCTTTCCTCTAATAGTTACTAGGTTACAGTGGTTAGTACTCCCTCAGGGTGTCAGCTTGCCAAAATGGGGAGAGTTGGCTGGCAGGTGTGAACTGTCTTTGTGGCTGAGGTTCTAGAGAATCTAAGCACCTTGTTGGCCCTCACTTGTCCCTTAATATTTGTTAAGGTTTTTCTAGTTTCTTCTTGTCCCCATTTATAAGCAGCTCTTCTTAGTTTCTGTTTTATGATTTTAGTTCATTAGATTTCTTTGCCTCCTAAGCTCTATATACTGTTTTAATTATGGTTTTTTGGTTTAGTCACCATGTTCTTATTTTTAAAGTGAGAGTGATATTCTCTTATAGCTATAACTTATGCAGAAGTCTCTACAGAATGGCTTTTAAATGATAGAAAGCATAGAAACCACTTTATTCAGTGTGACACAAATAGGAAACACTCAGTAAGTGTTAGTTTTTATTTGTGTCATTGCTTTGTTGTTACTGATGCTATCCTTATCTCAAAGGAATGGATTATGCAGTCAAATTTCTTTTATTATAATCCCCTCTGTGATCCAAACTTTGTAGCTAGGCAGAATCAGGGAAATAGATATAGAACAATAGATATTTTTAATCAGATAGAGAAAATGAATATCATTTAAAAGTGAATATTTTTTGTGTGCTTTTATCTTTGGAATCAAGGAAATGTATTAAGTATTAAATGGAAATTTTTATCATGAAGATTCAAAAGCAAAAGAAAAAATGCATTATGTTACTTTAAAAAATGCATTGTAGCTTTTGCTGGTAAAATGTGATAACTTTTTAATATAGTACCAGGTAACATGATAGGATGGAACTCAGAGAGCACATTGCCAAGTTGTTTCCGTTAAGAGAAAAGTCAGAGGCAGAAATGTGACTTTACATGGAATGCCAGCATATATGAGTTAATTCCCTGGGCAATATATCTAATCAAAACTTTGATAATTAATTGATATTCACATGGGTTCTTTCCTGAGGTATTTTCACAGCTTATGCCAACCTATTTAGTTTTTATCCTTGTAGATATCAAACATTATACATACAGCCTTTTGGATCCCAAGTTCATTAATCCCTTATGAAAAGCTAGTCTTTACATCACATCTCAAGGATTGTATTTTATCTAAAATCAATGTTTGTCAGTTGATGGGATTTTATGTTTAAAGTAAGCAGAGCTTATCCTATTTGTATTTAAAAGTATAACTCTGGGCCTGTTGGCGGTTAAGTTTGTTGTTGCTTAGTCGCTAAGTCATGTCCAACTCTCTGTGACCCCCACGGACTGCAGTACTCCAGGCTCCTCTGTCCTCCACTGTCTCCTGGAATTTGCTCAAATTCATATCCATTGAGTTGTTGATGGTATCTAACCTTCTCATCCTATGTCTGATAGTTAAGTTATGACCTCTTAGAAGAAAAGATTAAATTTTGGGGTTTACTGGGAGATTAGGGATGATATGGACTGAAACAATGTGTTGGTTATAAGGATGAGGAAATATGTAGGTGGAATGGATCATATTATTTTTTTATTCCTTAAGTGATATGTGTGTGTGTGTTTGATAATCTGTTTTTGGCACAAATGGTTTTAAAAGGCATCTACAATAGCTGTTTTCCTAGGTAACATTAAAAATTAAAGTGGTATGACTTACTTTAAATAATTTTTATCCTTTGGAACTTTAAAAGTGTATTGCTACCATATTATTAAACTGTAAAATGTCAAAGGTGCTGCTAGCACTTGCTTATGGGGCAAAGATTATTCAGAGACTAAGTCTGACTTTGAACATCATTTTGGATTTAATATAGGCCTTCAAGTGTTTGATGATGTGGAAAGCTAAGGCTTGAAATTGCTTTTGAGTGCAGTGGAGTTTTGTTGTTTGGGCTTCCCTGGTGGCTCAGCTGGTAAAAATTCTGCCTGCCAATGCAGGAAACTTAAGAGATGCTGGTTCGATCCCCGGGTCAAGAAGATCCCCTGGAGAAGAGTAGGGCAACCCACTCCAGTATTCTTTCCTGGAGAATTCCATGGACAGAGGAGCCAGGCAGGCTACAGTTCATGGGTTCATAAAAGAGTTGGAAAGCCCCTGTTGATATTTGGTTTCTTGATTTCCTGTAAAAACTAAAAGATGCTAATACAAACAAAGGAGCATATATAACTGAAAGAAAGACATATAAATCTATTGTACAGTTTTAATTCTTTTTCTTAAAAATTTTAATTTTATTTAAAGTATACTGGGAGATTTTGGAAGGCTGGCATGATCCAGTTTACGTTTTTTTTTTTTTTTTTTTCAGTTTACATTTTTTAAAAACTTTATACAATTCACTTTAAGATTTTTAATTATGGTAAAGTGCACAACACAAAATTCACATCTTAACCATTTTTAAGTATATATTCATATTGCTGTGCAAACTATCTCAGGAACTTTTCATTTTGCAAAACTAAATCTCTATACCCATTAAGCAGCAATTCCCCATTTCCTCATACCCTTATCCTCTGGCAAACATGGTTCTACTTTCTGTTTCTATGCTTTTATACTATTTCTATACTCTAGGAATCTCATATAAGTGGAATCATACAGTATTTCCCTTTTGTGACTAACTTGTTTCATTTAGCCTAGTATCTCAGGGTTTATCTATGTTGTAGCTTGCATTAGAATTTCATTTCTTTTTTAAGGCCGAATAATTTTCCATTCTATGCATATACCACACTTTATTTATGCATTCAACTGCCAATGGGCATTTGGGATGTGTCCACCTTTTGGCTAATGTTAACAATGCTGCTTTGATCACAGGTGTACAAATATTTCTTCAAGATCTTATTTTCAGTACTTGGATATATGCTCGGAAGTGGAGTTGCTATTATCACATAAGAGTTTGCATGACAGATCTTTATCTATCCTTTTATTTCAACATCCCTTGGTGTTTATATTTAAGATGTTATTTTTGTGTGTAGCATATAATTAGGTTTTGTTCAGCTTTATACAAACTGACAAGTATAGTGTTTCAATTGGAATTTTAGTCTATTTATATTTAATGTAACTGCCAGTATGATCGGGATAGAAGAGGTGGACTGATACTTACCACAGATGAAATTGAGACTTAAAATATGCCCCCAACATAAATTCAGCTACCAGTGATGATGTCTATATTTTATCCTGTTTTTCTAGGTAGGCATGCCGATTTGCTGCCAGCTGCGCTGGTGGCTCAGCTGTAAAGAATCTGCCTGCCAATTCAGGAGATATGGTTTCAATCCCTGGGTCAGGGAGATCCCCTGGAGGAGATCTAACCTCCTATTAGATCTTTGATTTTCTTCACTAGTCTTTTATAATTTTCAGTATACAAGTCCTATACAAGATTTGTTAGATGTACTTATGAGTTTTTCATTTTCTTTTGAACAGTTGTAAATGGTATAAGATAATGTTTTCATAGCTAGTATGTAGAAATACAGTTGATTTTTATATGTTGATCTTATATCTTAAGATCTTGATGAACTCACTTTTTAGTTTTAGGAGTTCTTGGTAGGTTTTCTGTGTTGATGATAATGTTATCTATAATTAGGGATAGGATAGATTACTTCTATCTTTCTAATCTATATGGCTTTTGTTCCTTATTATTGCCTCTTGTACTGGCTAAATCATCCATTACTTCATTTATTACAAGTGATGAAAGCAGACATCTTCATTTTGTTCCTGACCTTTAGAGGAAAGCATTCAGTCTTTTTGCCATTGAGAATGGTGTTAGCTGAAGATTTTTATAAATGCTGTTTATCAAGTTGATGAATTTCCCTTTTACTCCTTTTTTTTTTTTTTAAATCACGGAGGGATGCTAAATGTAAAATGCTTTTTCTGCCTCAGTTCAATGATTATGTGATTGTACTTTAACCTGTTACTATATGGGATTACATTAATTGTTTTTCAAATTTTGAAAGAGTCTTGCATCCATGGAATAAATCCCATTTGATCATGGTGTGCAATTTTTGTATATTGTTGAATGCTGTGTGCTAACATTTGCTTAAGGATCATTTGAGTCTGTATGCACATAGGAAACATTTGAAGAGTTTTTATTGTTTTTTTTTTTTTTTGATCTTTGGTTTCTACATCAGAGTAATAGTGTCTTTATAAAATCGATTTGGAAGTTTTCCCTTCACTTGTTTTCTGGAAGAGATGATATAGAATGGGTATTAATTGTTCTGTAGATATTTGGCAAATTTTTCATTGAAGTCTTCCCAGACTAGAGATTCTTGTTTGGGGAGATTTTAAATTGTAAGTTCAATTTTATTAATAGTTGTAGAACTCTTCAAATTATTTATATCATAGTTGTAATAGTCTGTGCTTTTTGAGAAATTGGTCTATTTTCTTTATGTTGCTAAATTTAATGTCTTTAGAGTTGTTTGGAGGATTCCTTTATTATTATTTTGATTTCTATGAAATCTGAGTCATATAGCTCCTGTTTTATTCCTGATATTGGTAATTTGTGTCTTCTATTTTTTTTTTTCTTTGTCATTCTAATAAGAGGTTTGTTAATTTATCTTTTCTCAGATCTAGCTCTTTAGGGTAAATATGCTGCTCACAAATTTTCTTGGTTTTACTTCATTTGAAAATGTTATAATTGCTTCTTCACCTCTAAAGGATATTTTCACTGGATATAGGATGCAAGTTCATAGTTCTTTTATTTGAGCATTTGAGAAAGGTCTTCCTTCTGGGCTCCCTCACTTCCAATGCTGCCATTTGCATTGTTTTTCTGCTGTTGGTAAGGTGTCGTTTCTCTCTCACCATTTTCACAATGTTTTCCCTGTTTCTAGTTTTCAGAAGTTTGTCTATGATTTGCCTTTGTATACATTTTATTGTTTATCCTGTTTGAGGTTTGCTCAGCATGTTGCATCTGTATATTTGTGTCTTTTGCCAAATTTGGGAAGTTTTGAAGCCATTATTTCTTCAAATACCTTGTCAGCCCTGCACATTTTCTCCTCTCCTTTAAGACTCAAATGATAGGAAAGTTAGGTCTTTTGTTATTATCCTATGGGGCCTTGAGGCTTTGTTTATTTATTTGTTGGTCTATTTTTCTCTGATTAAACATTTTTTCCATTTTGGTGTTGGCACCTATCAGTCATCTTTCTTGATTCAGTTTTAGATCTTCTTGTTTTTCTTTTATGACAATTGACTTACCTGGTTTTTTTTTTTTTTTTTTCCCTTGAAGTATAGTTGATGTACTGTGTTAGTTTCTGGTGTACAGCGAAGTGATTCAAATATATATATACATACATACATATATATATACACACTTCATATTCTCTTCCATTATGATTGATTACAGCAGACTGAATATGGTTCCCTGTACTATACAGGGGACCTTGCTGTTGTTTATACAGTTTATATGTAGTAGTTTGTATCTGCTAATCCGAAGCTCCTAGTTTATCCCTCCCCTACCCCTTTTAGTAACCATAAGTTTGTTTTCTATGAGTCTATTTCTGTTTTGTAAATAAGTTCATTTTTAGAGTCCACATATAAGTGATATATGCTATTTTTTTTTGACTCGCCTCACTTAATATGATAATCTCTAGGTCCATCTATGTTGCTGCAGATGGCATTATTCTCATTCTTTTAAATGACTGATTAGCATTCCATTGCATGCACGTGTGTGTGTGTGTGACACCTTCCTTATCCATGCATCTGTTGGTGGACATTTAGGTTGCTTCCATGTCTCGGTTATTGTAAGTGGTGCTGCTGTGAATACTGGGGTGCATGTATTTTTCAGATTTGAGTTTTGTCCAAATATACGCCCAGAAGTGGGATTCCTGGATCACACAGCAACTCTGGAACTCTGTAGGAGGGCTTCCTCACACCCTCTCCAGTATTTCCTACATGTAGACTTTTCAACAGTGGCCATTCTGACCAGAGTGAGATGATATATCATTGTAGTTTTGCATTTGCATCTCTCTAATAATTAGTAATATTGAACATCTTTTCATGTGCCTGTTAGCCATCTTGTGTCTTTTTTAGAGAAATTTCTGTTTAGGTCTTCGGCCCATTTTTTGGTTGGGTTGTTTGTTTTTTAAATATTGAGCTATATGAGCTGTTCATACTGTATATTTTGGAAATTAAATCCTTGTTGGCCACACTGTTTTCAAATATTTCAGTTTGTCTTTTCTTTTTGTTTATGGTTTCCTTTGCTGTGCAGAAGGGTGTAAGTTTGATTAGGTCCCGTTTGTTTATTTTTGCTTTTATTTCTGTTTTCTTGGGAGACTGACCTAGAAAACATTGGTATGATTTATGTTGGAGAATGTTTTGCCTATGTTCTCTTTTAGGAGTTTTATGGTGTCATATTTTATATTTAAGTCTTTAAGCTATTTTGACTTTATGGTTGTGTATAGTGTGAGGGAATATTGCAACCTTATTGATTTACATGACGCTGTTCTGCTTTTCCAACATCAACTGCTGTAGAGACTGTTTTTTCTCCATCATATATTCTTGCCTCCTTTGTCAGAGATTAATTGACCATGGGTGTGCAGGTTTCTTTCTAGGCTCTCTATGCTATTCCATTGATCCATAGTGACAGCTAACTTTTTGTTGAAACCTGGACTTTTGGGGTATTACACTATGAACTGGGGTCTTATTTAAATCTTCTGTTTTAGCTGGCTTATTCAGATACTACCCAGGCAGGTAATGGGAGAGAAACATTTCTTCTTTATGCTGGACCGGGGTAGAAGTTGGACACGACTGAAGCGACTGAGCAAAGTGCAGGGGTAGAAGTCAGGTTCTCCATTTTACCTCCTTTGATACTCTATAGATAGGGCCTCCAAGGCACTGCTGGGTGAGCATCATATTTCTGGCCCCCCACTGAGTCCTCAGGGATTTCTCATTGCCTAGGGTTGGTAGGTGAACATATATGAGGGTGAATGAAGGTATTTGGAAGTTTTCCTCATAATTTGAGTTTTGATAATGGGCTTTAGTCAGAGATATAAGAAAAACAGAGGAGAGCATAAATCAGTTCTGTAATTTGTGTTCTTCTGTGCATAGCCATGGACATATGTTACACTAATGCATGTGCTAGGAATTGCATTGATTAGCTCTGTATAGTGTGCAGTAATTTGCATAATCAATGTACAGTTGAAGATAAGGTGGAAACCCCTTAGTTGAACAATTATTAAGTGAATTTTGAAATATGAAAAAATTTCTTTTTCCCCTTGAGTCAGATCCAAAAACTGCTACTCAAACTGTAGCTTGAACTCAGAAAACATATGTTGCAAATATGGGAAAGCAGATTTTGCATCTTTTTTTTTAACTTTTCTCAGAATGGGATATGTTACTTTTTGACAGCAATGCACAACAGCTTGGAATTACTTAAGATTAAAGCAACATTGGTAGTTGTGAAATGACTATCATAGTATAACTTTTGAGTATCCGCATTAGCATTATTATGGAAGCTTCCATAAGCGTCTTATCCTTCTCCATCAGAAGGCAGACAGACTGAAAACCACAATCACAGAAAACTAACCAATCTGATCACATGGACCACAGCCTTGTCTAACTCAATGAAACCGTGAGCCATGCTGTGTAGGGTCACCCAAGACAGATGGGTCATGGTGGAGAGTTTTGACAAAACGTGGTCCACTGGAGAAGGGAATGGCAAACCATTTCAGTATTCTTGCCTTGAGAACCCCATGAACAGTATGAAAAGGCAAAAAGATAGGACAAGGAAAAATGAACTCCCGAGATCAGTAGGTGCCCAATATGCTACTGGAGATCAGTGGAGAAATAACGCCAGAAAGGATAAAGAGATGGAGCCAAAGCAAAAACAGCACCCAGTTGTGGATGTGACTGGTGATGGAAGTAAAGTCTAATGCTGTAAAGAGCAATATTGCATAGGAACCTGGAATGTTAGGTCCATGAATCAAGGCAAAATGCATGTGGTCAAACAGGAGAGGGCAAGTGTGAACATCAACATTTTAGGAATCAGTGAACTAAAATGACTGGAATGTGTGAATTTAACTCAGATGACCATTATATCTACTACTGTGGGCAAGAATCCTTTCGAAGAAATGGAGTAACCATCATAGTCAAAAAAAGAGTCCAAAATGCAGTACTTGGCTACAGTCTCAAAAACGACAGAATGGTCTCTATTTGTTTCCAAGGCAAACCATTCAATATCATAGTAACCCAAGTCTATGCCCCAACCAGAAATGCTGAAGAAGCTAAAGTTGAATGGTTCTTTGAAGACCTACAAGACCTTCTAGAGCTAACACCCAAAAAAGATATGCTTTTCATTATAGCGGACTGGAATGCAAAGGTATGAAGTCAAGAAATACTTGGAGTAACAGGCAAATTTGGCCTTGGAGTACAGAGTGAAGCAGGGCAAAGATCAATAGAGTTTTGCCAAGAGAACGCACTGGTCATAGCAAACACCCTCTTCCAACAACACAGAAGACTCTACACTTGGACATCACCAGACAGTCAATACCAAAATCAGATTGATTATATTCTATGCAGCCAAAGATGGAGAAGCTCTATAGAGTCAGCAAAAACAAGACCAGGAGCTGACTGTGGCTCAGATCATGAACTCCTTATTGCCAAAGTCAGACTTAAATTGAACAAAGTAGGGAAAACCACTAGACCATTCAGGTATGACCTAAATCAAATCCCTAATGATTATACAGTGGAAGTGACAAATAGATTCAAGGGATTAGATCTGATAGACATAGTGGCTGAAGAACTATCAACAGAGGTGAGTGACATTGTACAGGAGGCAGGAAACAAGACCATTCCAAAGAAAAAAAAAGTGCAAAAAGGCAAAATAGTTGTCTGAGGAGGCCTTAAAAATAGCTGAGGAAAGAAGAGAAGTGAAAGGCAAAGGAGAAAAGGAAAGATATACCCATTTGAATGCAGAGTTCCAAAGAATAGCAAGGAGAGATAAGAAAGCCTTTCTCAATGATCAGTGCAAAGAAATAGAGGAAAACAATACAATGGGAAAGACTAGATCTCTTCAAGAAAATGAGATGCCAAGGGAACTTTTCATTCAAAGATGGGCACAATAAAGGACAGAAATGGCGTGGACCTAACAGAAGCAGAATATTAAGAAGAGGAGACAAGAATACACAGAACTATGCAAAAAAGATCTTTATTACCCAGATAATCATGATGGTATGATCACTCACTAGAGTCAGACATCCTGGAATGCAAAGTCGAGTGGGCCTTAGGGACTACCAGACAAATGCATTCATCTCACACATGAGTAAAGTAATGGTCAAAATTCTCCAAGCCAGGCTTCAACAGTACGTGAACTGTAAACTTCCAGATGTTCAAGCTGGATTTAGAAACTGCGGAGGAACCAGAAATCAAATTGCCAACATCCATTGTATCATCAAAAAAGCAAGAGAGTTCCAGAAAAACATCTGCTTTATTGACTATGCCAAAGCCTTCGACTGTGTGAATCACAACAAACTGTGGAAGATTCTGAAAGAGATGGGAATACCAGACCACCTGACCTGCCTCTTGAGAAATCTGTATGCAGGTCAGGAAACAACAGAGAGAACTGGATATGGAACAACAGACTGGTTCCAAATAGGGAAAGGAATACTTCAATGCTATATATTGTCACCCTGCTTATTTAACTTACATGCAGAGTACATCATGAGAAACACTGGGCTGGATGAAGCACAAGCTGGAATCAAGATTGCTGGGAGAAGTATCAATAACCTCAGATATGCAGATGACACCACCCTTATGGCAGAAAGTGAAGAAGAACCAAAGAGCCTCTTGAAAGTGAAAGAGGAGAGTGAAAAGGTTGGCTTAAAGCTCAACATTCAGAAAACTAAGATCATGGCATCTGGTCCCATCATTTCATGGCAAGTAGGTGGGGAAACAGTGGAAACAGTGACAGACTTAATTTGGGGGGAGGCTCCAAAATCACTGCAAATGGTGACTGCAGCCATGAAATTAAAATATGCTTGCTCCTTGGAAGAAAAGTTATGACCAACCTCGACAGCTATTAAAAGCAGTGACATAATATACTAATGCATATATATGGTATTTAAAAAGATGGTAACGATAACCCTATACGCAAAGCAGAAAAAGAGACACAGATGTACAGAACAGACTTTGGACTCTGTGGGAGAAGGCAAGGGTGGGATGTTCTGAGAGAATAGCATTGAAACAAGTATACTATCAAGAGTGAAACGGATCACCAGCCCAGGTTGGATGCATGAGACAAGTGCTCAGGGCTGGTACACTGGGAAGACCCAGAGGGATGGGGTGAAGAGGGAGGTGGGAGGAGGGGTCGGGATGGGGAAAACATGTAAATCCATGGCTGATTCATGTCAATGTATGGCAAAACGACTACAATATTGTAAAGTAATTAGCCTCCAACTAAAAAAAAAAAAAAGCAGAGACATTACTTTGCTGACAAAGGTCTGTCTAGTCAAGGCTGTGGTTTTTCTAGTAGTCATGTATGGATGTGAGAGTTGGACTATAAAGAAAGCTGAGCACTGAAGAATTGATGCTTTTGAACTGTGGTATTGGAGAAGACTCTTGAGAGTCCCTTGGACAGCAAGGAGATCCAACCAGTCTATCCTAAAGTAAATCAGTTCTGCATATTCATTGGATGGATTGATGCTGAAAGTGAAACTCCAATACTTTGGCCACCTGATGCGAAGAACTGACTCATTTGAAAGCACCCTGATGCTGGGAAAGATTGAAGGTGGGAGGAGAAGGGGACAACAGAGGATGAGATGGCTGGATGGCATCACCGACTCAATGGACATGAGTTTGAGTAAACTCTGGGAGTTTTTGATGGACAGGGAGACCTGGCATGCTGCAGTTCATGGGGCTGCAAAGAGTCAGACACGACTGAGCTGAACTGAACTGATTATTTTGACTTGTAATTTTTGGTTGGATACGTTAACAAAATTACTAAGTTTCTATGATGATAGTTTTTATTTTTTTAGTTTGTTCAGTAGTTCTGTGTACTTAGTTTGCATCCTTTTTAGGAAAATTCAGGAAACTTTTTTTCCTAGAGAGTAGAAAATGGTATGACTTAGACATGGAGAAAAACATAAACTGGTAATGAGGATAGATAATTGGTAATAGTTAAATGCATCTTAAAATGAATCTACTTAAAATGGGGACAGAATTTGTTCTGAGAAATTGATTCGAATCCTTATATTCATATGGAATTTTAAGACATGCTGAGTAGCCAAAAATATCTTGAAAAAAGAAAATGTTGGGGGACTCACAATTCCCAATTTAAAAATTACAAAGCTGCAGTAGTAGAAACAGTGTGATAATAACATAAGGGTAGAGATATAGATCAATAGTATTGAATTGAGTCCAGAAATAACCTCTTGTGTCTGTGATTATTTCATTTTTCAGAAGAATGCCAAGACCATTCAATGGGGAAAGAACATTCTCTTTAAGAAATAATACTGAAACAACTAGATACCCATATGTGAAAGAATGAAGCTAGACTCTTCCCTTCATACCATGTACAAACATTAACTGAAAAATAAATAAAAGACCTATATATGTGTTAAAGTTATGAAATTATTAGAAAAAAATAAAAGAGACCTTTTTCATGATCTTGGATTTGGCAGTGGTTTCTTAAATAAGACACCAAATCACAAACTATCAAAGAAAAAAGTAGATATGTTGAATTTGTACATTTAAAAACATTGTCTACAGACCATAAGGATAAACCACAGAAGAGGAGAAAATATTTGTAAATATATCTAGTTCTAATATCCAGAACATATAAAGACATCTTATATCTCAACAACCTTAAAGAATAACAGTGTACAAAGAACTTAAATACACATTTCTCCAAAGAAATATGCAAATATCCAACAGACACATGACATAATGCTGAGCATCATTTGTTTTAAGGGACGTATCATCCAAACCACAGTTAGATAATACTTTGTATCCCACTATTATTACATAATTTAAAAAGACAATAATGTCTGTGATTGTGGGCAAAAGGAAACCTTCTGTATTGCTGGTGGAATGTAAAATAGTGCAACTGCTTTGGAAAACAATTTTGCAAAAAATTAAACATGAAATTTCCATATAATCCCACAATTCCATTTCTGGGGATATACTGCAAAGAATTGAAAACAGGCACTCAAAGAAATATTTGTACGTGCATGCTCATTTAACCTATTCACAATAACCAAAAGGTGGAAGCAGCTCATATAGCCAACAAAGGATTAATGGATAAACAAAAGTGGTACATACATGCAGTGGAGTATTATTAACTGTAAAGAGGAATGATTTTTCTCTGTACATGGATGAACCTTGAAAACATTATGCTTAGTGCAAGAATTCAGACACAAAAAGTCATGTATTTTATGTTTCCATCTGTATGACATATCTAGGATAATTAAATCCATAGAGACCAAAAAACGGATTGGTGGTTGCCAGGGATTGGGGGAGGGGAAAGGAAGAATGGGAACTTGCTGTTTAATGTGTACCAGGTTCTCTCTTGGGATAAAGAAAATGTTTTGGAAATAAAGGTGGAGATGCACAGCGTTGTAAATAAACTAAATGTCCCAGAATTGTCCACTTCAAAATTTTGTGTTACATGACTTTCATCTAAATAACAAAAAATGTACATTAGAGATTTGTTTTAGAATGAAACCAAGAATTATGGAGTTAATTTTTCATACCAGTTATTAATTAAACTATATGATATATTTTCAAAATAAAACAAATTAAGTGCTCATATTTCTTGACATATTTTAAAATTACAACATACTGACATTTTTCCACTAAACTTTCACACTGGGATTATAGAAAGTGACATTTCCTCGAAAGATATGTGTGTCCCCAAGACCCAGCTCTTAATTTTGTGGTGTTTATTAATCATTGGAGCAAAAAGCATAATAATTCCTTTGGTTGGCATATACTGAGGCACAAAAGAACAGAAAAATGTGATGACCAAACTGGTTGATTTGCATGTGATGTACATATGAAAGAAGTACATTCACTAGTTTCTGAAAATGTACTATGTTGTTATTTATAATTCAAAACCAAAATTTGTTGCGTTGTTGAAATATATCTTAATACACATATTAGGCGGGTAAAGGTTTGGAATATTTGTTGAAAAAGTATTGATATTTAGATTGTTTATTCTATTTTTAACTTAAAATTTGGATGTGATATGAACTTTAGAAAGTATGTACCTCCTTTAGCAAAACTCATTTCGATAGCTGTCTTAACAAGCCTTTATAGGAGAAAAGGTTTATTCTCTTTTAATTAAGCCTTCAAAACTTTCAGGTTCTTGAAGTTTGTAACTAAGCTCTCATATTTTCCAAATTGGGCAAGAAACTTTATGAGAACAAATGTTTTGATATAATATATTATTGCTTCAAGTTCAGCTCAACTAGAAACCAACTTTTCTTATAATGTGGCAACATTTTATTTTTTTCCACTTGGCTCTAATTAGGAAATAATGTAATAATGAGTATTTGTGTTAAAATTAAGAAAAACAGAATTTGTCTCAAATCAATACGCTGATATCAGTGTCTGTCAAATATGGAAAGAAAATTATATATTGATACAAATTGCTTATCTCATTGTGAAAAAAAGGTGAGGGATATCTTTTTGCATTTAATAAAAAGAATACAAGCTTGATTTCAACTTCAGATCCATCCTTTAAATGCATCATTTAATGCATTTATCATTAGTATCAGAGGCAGTTCAGATTTAGAGAGCTTATAATTTTGAGCTGTAAGAAAAGGAAATATAAAATCCAAATAAAATATTAGGTAATGGATCTTTGAAAGGAGCAAGGCAAGTGTTATATTCTTCTTGCTCCTTAAGGAGATTTGAATTGGCTGAGAGACATAATGAAACTATTAAATTAAAATAGGAAATAGTTGCTTAATGTTTATGCTAACATATGTTAGCATATGTTATATATATAGCATTTAACATATATATATATAGCATATAACATATGTTACCATAATATAGGAAATAATCACTTAATATTTATGCTAAAATATGAGTAGAGTTTTAGTTCATCTTTAATTTTAGGATGGATGTTTAATCAAGGTATAGACTTACATTCTAGATTTTTCCCCCAGCATTTTAACTATATAGTTCTATTGTCTTCTCTGTTCCATAGTTTATGTTTGATACTCAGCTGTAAGTTTTATTGTTTTTCCTTAGAAGGTGATGTGTCATTGCTGTTTGTAAGATTTTGTTGTTATCTTTGATTTTCAGCAGTTTGACTGCTAAGTGTGATTTTCTTTCACATTTTCCAGTACAGACTTGGTTATAGTCCCTGGGTCATTGAGTAATGTATTATATCAGTTTTGGAATGCTCTTAACTGTTTTTTCTGAAAATATTGCATCTTCCTCATTCTCTTTTCAGCTATAGTCTCATTGACTGTTTGATTCCAGCATGTCTCATGTTTATTTTATTTCTTTTTTTTCTCTTTTTGCTTCAGTTTGGATGTTTTCTGCTGATCTCTTCAAGCTCACTAATGCTGTGTTTTGCTGTGTTGAGTCGGCTATAAAATTCAGCCACAGATTTCTTAATTTCAAATAGTGTATTTCTCAGTTCTAAAATTACTGTTAGATTCTTTTGCATAGATTTTAATTCTCTGTTGAAATGTTCCTATTTTCATCTACTGTGAACGTTTTTCTATTTTTTAACTTACGGTTTTCTTTAGATTTTTCTTCAAGTCCTTGTCTTCGAATTCTGCATCATCTGTGGGTTGACATATACATTATTTTTTCAACTGGCTATTGGTCACATACTGTGCCCTTTACGGTATTTTGTGTCAAATACTGTTTATCATCATAGAAATTGATGTAAATATTACTTTCTCTCAATGTTATATTAGAAAGAAATGATGAAGTGCTAACCATCTCAACTCAACCACAAGTTGAACTGGGTGGTTGAGGGGCAGGTTTAGATACGTTCAGCCTGCCTCTGGTTTTACATGTCTTAAGGGCCAGACCTGTTGAGTTGCAGGCATTTCTCTCTGCTGTGGCTTTGTGCTAATATGCTGTGAAATTGCTAGAGATTTTACTCTACCGTTTGGCTTCTTCCCCCTTTCACTCATCTTCCCTCCCAAGGTGGGATGCTTTTGATTGATAGCAAATATATTGAGGGGAGATCAATAGAAATTGTACACTGGACATGGTAGGCACAGTCTGTTGCAGAGTGACTTTAACTCTTAACCCCCACAACACTACAGAGAACATTATTTGCCCTATGTCCTGTTCTCTTCTCCTTTCCCCAAATCCTCTTATGCAATCCTAGCCCTCAGCAAATCTCCCAGAAGAAAATTTTCATGTGTTTTGTGGGTCCCATGGGATTCCAGTCTGTCATTGCTAGCCCATGAGCTATCAAAAACTATACTGGTTTCTCTTTTTCTTAGTAGTGTTCCTCTCTCTAATTCTTATGTTTAAATGGCAAATCCTTTCAGAAATGAAGCAATCAGGGGGCTCAGCTTACCCAAAAACAGATTTCACTTTTCTCCTAGTTTGCCTTTTTTTAAAAAAAAAATCCAAAGTTCTCTATTCCCTTTAAAAATATGATGTTGGGTATAGTTTATCATTTTTTTTCCTCTAGTTGTTGTGAAAACAGTGACTTGCTAGTAGACTGGTAAATTAATTTTGTAAAAGTAAGAATAAAATTTAGACCCATATGTTCACTCTTTTATATATTGTATTTATATAAAGTCTGTGTGCTTAGATTATTGGTTTTTTATTGAATATTAATATTTGTTGCTTAATCTACCAGGCCCCCAAAATAATCATTCTTGATGTTTAGAAAAGACCTATCCCAATAACCATTTTTAATTTCAAAATTCCTTTTGGATAGTAGTAAATTAACTGAAATGGAAACAAAAATTAATTTTCCTTTCTCCTTTTCCTGTTTAGTGAGTGATAGTTGCTTCAGAAATCTTGCAGAAGATCGCAGTGGGATAAATCTCAAAGATCTCGTACAAGATCCTTCTTTGTGAGTATTTGGTCTTCAGTATTAAGTGTAAATTAAAACTTGGTGTGACTTTTCTCAGAAGAGTTGTAACTGAGCACTAATTTCAGGTTGAGTAATTTCTTCTTTTCTAACAATTTATGTTACATGTAATGAAGCACATAGAACGGTTTGGACAGAAGTGAAGTTATGGAACACTTTCTGTGTAGAAATAGAAGAGATTTTAGAAGAAGAGATAATGAGATTAATGATTGACTTTCAAAGAATATCTACTAATGTGTGATGATATCTTACCAATGTGGCAGTAGATACTAGGCAGATAACTAATAGTTTAGTTGCTTGCAGAGGCAAGATTGAATTTGTTTACATCAGTTTTAAACATTTTTTAATAACTTACAATAATAATTTGTAAGTATAATTAAAAATGTAAAATAGTTATTTATAATAACAATATACTTGACTATATTGGATATATTTCTGATGTTTTACATTTAAAAGTTGTATGTAGCAAAAGATTTTTGAGGAGTTCAGTAGTTTTCAGTTTTTAATGTTCTTGATCATAAGTCAATTCCATTCTTTATCAGAACATATTTCATATCAGAGTATAATGTCACTTTCATGAATCAGCTTTTTTGCAGTTATATATTAAACTCCAAATCATACATACTATCTTCTGTAGGAACATATCCTTCCAGTAAGATCCTCTTTCATTAAAAAAAATAATCAATACTAGTTAAGCCGTAGGCAGCAGGGAAAGAAAATCAAGTGCTGACAGATGCTTTCCTTAGTGATATTTAATGCAGTCAGTAAAATATATTACAAGAAAAAATTGGTCTTCCACATCATGTGTAATCTATATTCATACAAGTTTTACTAGTAATTCATTTAAAATGTGAGGAATAAAACACAAGAGTGTGTTGAACCTGAAGGTTATTGATTCCTTTAATGATGGTCCAAGTCATTTAAAAAATATAGTTATAAGGCAGAATGTGAAAATGATTGAATATTGAAGTTATTATAATGAACTCATTGTTATAATGAGTTCAGAAGTGAGTTTCCAATCCCAACTTTCTAAATTTTTTTCTTTTTAAAATGTCTCTCTTCATTTAAAAGAATTGTCAGTACTCTTTCTACATGGTTTTTATTGTAATGAAGATTGACAAGTTGTCCTTTCAATTCTATAAGTATTTAATGAAGAATAGAATTATTCTATGTGGATATAAATATTCCTAGTGAATGAATGTTGAATAACATGTTCATAAATGTATGGAAAGAAACTTTATAATATCATGGAAAGATTTCATCCACTTGAATAAATTAAATAAATTATTCCATTATGGTATTATTTATAAGGTATATTATTGGTGCAATGGAATTATATCTTTTAAACACAGTCTTTGTGGGGGAAATGTGCTTATATGAACTTCAGTGATATAAAAGCTGTGGAGAATTGCATTTGAATAATGGATTATAGTAATGAGTTATAGTATTTTGAAATACTTTGGTACTTCTTCCTAGAACATAGAATACTATTCATTAGGTAATCTATCATTAAAATATGATTTTAATCTTATCTCAGATCACTATTACATCGAGTGGACAAAATAATTTTGAGCCTCTGTTTTAAAGTAGTCAGATATCTTAGCAACATCATTCCCTTAAGTTGGCATTAGTCTCTTGGCATTAGTGTTGAATGTAAGAATTCAGTGAGCAAGAATTTGTCTTTGCCCTTAACACTTGGATTGGGAAAGAACTTTTTGCTTAATAAGAATTGTCAAAGTGTACTATTAATGACTGATTCATTTTTTAGAGATAGATTTCTTGGTAAATGTACTATTAATGACTGATTCATTTTTTAGAGATAGATTTCTTGGTAAAATTCTTTAGGGAAAGTAATGCCTGGTGTGGAAAAATAATTATTTTTTTGGTTGTTATAATGGGAAATATTTTATTCTGAGTTACTATTCTGTAGCAATATTTTATATCTCTTGGGTAAGGACTTTTTTTAAGCCAGCTACCTCTTTTTCTGGCCTAGACTCCCAGACTCTTGACATAACTCGTTACTTTGTTCATTTATTACCTTTTTCATTAATTCATGTGCTCTACTCCATGGTTCTATGTGAATTGTTTTGGTTGTAACATTAAGTAGGAAATATGTGAAAAGTAACTTTTCTGAAAGAACTTTCTCAAAAAATCACTGGCATTTGATGAGTACTCTGGTAGGCTACAATCCATGGGGTCGCAAAGAGTCAGACATGACTGAGAGACTTCACTTTCTTTCCTGACAAGTGTAAGGGCTGCTGAAATTATATGCTATTTCAATAAATATCCCAAATAAAAAATATTAATAGAATAAGATATGCATATTAAATGAATGCTCCGTATGTAAATATGCCTGTCAGATTTGTATTATGCTTCACCTACTTGAGCTCCTGATGATGAAAGGAGTTGATGTGTGAAGAAAACTGTACTTTAGTTACTAATGCTGTTAGAGAGATGGAAAAAGTAGATCGTGGAGATCCCAGGCTAATTTGGTCAGTGTGACACCCGGAGTGATATTGTAGTGTCTTAATCAGATAAGGGAGCAGGTATAAAATATCTGCAAAATCATTGTAGTAAAAGTAATTATTGGGCTTGAGTGAACTGAGTGAGCTATATTGTGTGAACATGATGAAGGACGGATGGAATGGGAGGAGGAAAAAAAATGAGAAAGTTGTGAATCCTTAAGCAAGACTTTCTGGTCTTGCTACTGACTTTTTATCTGTTGTAATAATGAGAGCGGAATCTGACTTGTAGCAAGATTGTGATGAGGGGAATACCTGAGAAGCTTTCTTCTTTGGGTAGTTACTCTAAGAATATTTGTTTCTAGTGTAGTTCTATAGGTGATACATATAACACCAAGTAGAAAAACGTTTCATTTTTTTGCTAATAATGTGCAAAAATGTTTATTTGAATTAGTAATTTATATGCATATTAAATTTCAAAATAAACAATTAACTGTTTTAATAATAAATCTTCTATTTATGATTATAAATATTTTAAGAATGATTTCTTCTGTTGTATGCATAATTTGTCAGTTAGAATTGTTTTATAAGACTTCATGTTTCAGTTGTGGTCTTCAATGGCACACTGACAAATGTTGTGAAATTAGCTGATGTCATCACCCTATTAGAAACACATCTGGGCTACGGCCCATACGGTCACAAAGAGTTGGACACGACTGAAGCAACTTAGCATACCCACACATATCACCACATTAGAAACATATCTAATGTGATACATAATTTTCATACATAAAAGGAATTATTCTTAGCATGATACAATTAATTTTTTTTCTCTTTAAGTAGAGTGTTATATGCTATATGTTTAAATATGTTTATATTTAAATATGTTATATTTAAATCATACAAATTCATTTATACTTTTTCTTGTTATCTATGCAGGAGAGCTGACTACTATATGAAAAAGAGATACTGTATATAACACACTTTTAAGTTATATCAGTTGTGTTCTCTATAGTTATAATTCTCAAAAATGCTTTCAAGTTTCCATACTTTAGTGAAGATGAAAGATAAAACATACTACCATATTTATGCTTTAAGGTTTTTTTGCTTACTTATAAACCATTTAGCAGAGATAATTATTTGAACTCAGATTCATTTATGGAAATTATTAAAAGCTGTTTAATAATCAAGAGAGGAAATATAAGAATGAGTAACACTTAATTTTACTATTCATTGTGTTGATGCTAATTGTGTGTGTGTGTGGTTGGTTGTAGATGGATATAGCTTGTTTAATTTGCAAAAACTCTTAAAAATTTATGCCTGTTATATATATGTGATGTGTAAATCAGTTAGAGGAAGAACTGTTTAATTCATAGAAGAATTACCCATCTCTGAATATTAGAAATATAATTCATAATGTAGGATATTAGTAATTTTTTTCATAGAGCAAATAGGGAAAGAATTTTGCAAAACATGGCAATTATGCCAGTCTTTGTTATTTTTCTTCCTGTTGCTCAGAGTATATTTTCAATTCTTCCAGTGATGTCAAGATTTTGAAAAGATTTTCCTGAGTTACAACCTCTTGTGATTTTTAAGAAAGGATGATTCAGTGAAATAGGGGAGATCTTAATTACAAATTCTGGATAAATTGTATTGTGGATGAAGAATACTTCTTGTCAATATTCTTGGTATTTTTTTAAATTGTGGTAAAATAAACATCACATGAAATTTACTGTCTTAGCCAATTTTAAGTGTGTAGTTCAGTCATGTAAAGGATATACACACCATTGCAAGCTCTCCTAGAGTTTTTCATCTTGGAGAACTGTAACAAAAACTCATTAAACATTAACTCCCTATTTTTCTCTCTCCCCAGCCTCTGGCAACCACAGTTCTTTTTGTTTCAATAGTTTTGGGATACTCTAGGACTCTTATAAGTGGCATCATACAATATTTGTCTTTCTGTGACTTTTTGTCTTTTATTTTAGTTAACACAGTTGTCTCAAGTGAGTTCTATCATATGTCAGAATCTCTTTCCTTTTTAAGGTTGAATAATATACTATTATGTATATATATATATCACAGTTTGTTTACTTATTCATACCTTGATGGGCACTGAGTTGCTTCTACCTCTTAGCTGTTGTGAATAATGCTGCTCTGAAAATGAGTATGCAAATATCTCATTGAGCCTCTGATTTCAGTTCTTTTGGATATATACCCAGAAGTGGAATTACTGTATCATATGGTAATTCTGATTTTAAGGTTTTGAAGAACTGCTATAGTGTTTTCTGTAGTGACTGCAACAACTTATATTCCCTCCAGCAGTGCATGTGTGTTCCAATTTCTCCAGTTCCTCAATACACACTTTTCTGTTGATTTTTATTTTCATTTTTAAAATAATAGCTGTCTTAATGCGTGTGAGAAATATGTTTTTAGTATTTCTAATTGAACTTCACTTCTTTTGTCTTTAATAATTTTGATGCAGCTAATCGAGAGAGTAAAGAAAAATAAAAAGGTACTCTCTGTGATTATTACTATGATTATCATATTTGATACCTTGTGAAGTAAACTGTGTTGCTTATTAGTGAAATAGAAATTCTTTTCACTATCATTACAAAGATTATAAAGAACAAATACATCCAGGGTAGTTTTGTAACAATAGCATTTTCATCAATTAATCTTTCATGTAATGTATTGTATTACTTGTCTTGTATTACTACTGCTCTTGTTATACATAATCTGTAAAGGATTGCTTTTGGGTAAAAATTTTTTTCTTGTTTAATTAGAAGATTCCAAATTGGAAGTGTCGCATACTAATTAAATAATAACAAAACCCTTCTAGCTGAAATGTATTTTGATAGTACAAATCATTAGCATTTGATGACAGTATTTAATGTTTAAGAACAAAGATAAAATTCGGCAAAATAGTATTGCATCTAGTTGTAAATTTTTTAGATGTAAAAATTTTATTTTTATATATATACTTCTTTACAAATCATAACACCTTTGGAAGCTGTTCTCGTCATAGTTCTGAAACACAGCCTCATCCCCCTGAGTATACTTGTCTTCACACTACAGTCTGATTGAATGATATTTTGGTCCCTTGGATCATAACATTAAATATGAAGGAAAGGCAGGATTGCCGTCTGGAAAGCAATCATATCTAAATATAGCCTGTACTTATCTGCTGGTGTTAAGACAGGTTGCTATGGTGAATTGAATTTCTTAAAAATGCCAGTCAGCAGAGGGTAAACAGTGGTTTTTGAAGTGGTTATTTTCCATAAAGCTGTACATTCTCGTACTACAGGTAGATGATTTTAGTTAATTTTTTTATGGCCTATTTTTTAAATTTCAATATTAAAGTATCTTGGAGACCTTTAATAATTATTAATCAAAATAGAAGAATTTTTATATTGTTATCCTTTTTTTCTGAAGATAAATTTCATTTGATATGGGAACAATTTTTCCAACGCCAACATTTTAAGCATTATTGATTAATGCAGCAGAGTAGTTCTGCTAAATCTGACAGACACCAAAGCTGTCTTGTCTATAATAATATATCTAACTAAAAGTTTTTATCCTTTTTAACCAGGTTCCTTTTTGGATTATATGATTATTGTACTATAAACTACATTTTTGGACAATATAGCTTAATCTAGGCGGGTGCTCAGGTATTATGATTTTGTACTCTATGTCAGAACTGCAAAGACTTTGGAATTTATCTACATTTAGGAGACTTTATCGCATTTCAATCATCCCATACAATCCTAAGAATGTATGTGGCAGTTTTTGTGGGCTCATTTGTATAGAATTTATTTTAATCAAAGCACTAGTATATGTTCATTTTACATTGTTCTTGAAATTAAGGAACATCTGATCGAAGATAGATAATATCTGTGTTTCTACTTGAGGCATATAGATGACCTATCAATGTTAGAATTTCTTAATGAAATAAATAACATATTGTTTAATCACTTGATTCTTTCATTTTCAGAGTATAAACACATAAGTCAACTAGCTTAAAAAGTTAGTTTGTGATTTATTGGCATATGTAACTAAAGAGTGTTTCTCATGGAATCAAGAAAGAGCTTCAGAAACCAGGACAAGAGTGGGAACCTCAAAGAATAGAATTAGGGAGTTTTTGCAGCTGGGTTTGTTTCTCTCACCTTCTGTCATGATCTCTCTTGTTTTTTTTCTTGACTTTAGTCTCACTTATGACAGGCCTTCTCCATGAAACTCATGAGATTGTTGCTAACTCTAATTCCATCCTTATAACTCCATGGTCTGTCTTCATTTCCACTCTAAAACATAAAATCTCATGGAATAATTCTGTGATTTTGTTAATCTGGTCATGTGCCCAAACCTCAGCCAGTCACTGTGGCTAGAAGGAAATGGCAACCCACTCCAGTATTCTGGCCTGGAAAATTCCAGGGAGAGAGGAGCCTGGTGGGCTGCCGTCTGTGGGGGTCACACAGAGTCGGATATGACTGAAGTGACTTAGCATGAATGTATGCATGCATTGGAGAAGGAAATGGCAACCCACTCCAGTATTCTTGCTTGGAGAATCCCAGGGACAGAGGAGCCTGGTAGACTGCCGTCTGTGGGGTCACACAGAGTCGGACACAACTGACACGACTTAGCAGCAGCAGCAGAGGGGTAGACTATTTTGATTGACCTGTCATGGATAGATGCCTATGGTCAGAATGGTGGGGTCCTCTATGAGAGAGAAGATAGTCCCAGAAAAAGAGTGATCAAGCTAAGAGATGACTATTGTATTGATTCTCAGCTGTTAATTTAAGGACAAATTTATACATCATCAAGAATTATTATTTTAAAATAGAACATTTTTCTTGCCTACACATGCCATCTCAATTAGATAGATATTGGCAGTAATAACTATAATAAGGACTGCCTAGTTCAATTAATTGATGTTAGTTGCCCCTGCCTCCTGAGAAATCTATATGCAGGTCAAGAAGCAACAGTTAGAACTGGACATGGAACAAAAGTCTTGTATTCCAAATCAGGAAAGGAGTATGTGAAGGCTGTATGTTGTCTCCCTGCTTATTTAACTTATATGCAGAGTACCTCGTGAGAAATGCTGGGCTGGATGAAGCACAAGCTGGAATCAAGATTGCCGGGAGAAATATCAGTAACTTCAGATATGCAGATGACACCACCATTATGGCAGAAAGTGAAGAACTAAAGAGCTTCTTGATGAAAGTGAAAGAGGAGAGTGAAAAAGATGACTTAAAACTCAGCATTCAGAAAACTAAGATCTTGGCATCTGGTCCCATCACTTCATGGCAACTAGTTGAAGAAACAATGGAAACAGAGACAAGACTTTATATTTTGGGCTCCAAAATCACTGCAGACGGTGACAGCCATGAAATTAAAAGGTGCTTGCTCCTTGGAAGAAAAGCTATGACCAACCTAGACAGCACATTAAAAAGCAGAGACATCACTTGCCCAACAAAGGTCTGTCTAGTCAAAGCTATGGTTTCTCCAGTAGTCATGTATGGATGTGAGAGTTGGACTGTAAAGAAAGCTGAGTGCTGAACAACTGATGCTTTAGAACTGTGGTGTTGGAGAAGACTCTTGAGAGTCCCTTGGACAGCAAGGAGATCCAATCAGTCAATCCTAAAGGAAATCAGTCCTGAATATTCGTTGGAGGACTGATGTTGAAGCTAAAACTCCAATACTTTGGCCACCTGATGCTAAAAGCTGACTTATTGGAAAAGACCCTGATGCCAGGAAAGATTGAGGGCAGGAGGAGAAGGGGCTGACAGAGGATGAGATGGTTGGATGGCATCACCGACTCAATGGACATGAGTTTGAGTAAGCTCTGGGAGTTGGTGATGGACAGGGAAGCCTGGCGTGCTGCACTCCATGGGGTTGCAAAGAGTCGGACATGATGGAGCGACTGAACTGACACATACCATCTCAATTAGATAGGTATTAGCAGTAATACCAATAGTAAGAGCTGCCTAATTAATTTAATTGATGTTAGTTGCTCCCTACTTCTTAATATTATTGCCTGTTCATGTAGTACACACACAAAAATGTGAAATGACTCAGATGAATTTATTACTTTAATTACAGCCAGTTAGACAGCAGGTGGAATAACAGCACAGTAATAACAGACATTATTTCTGTCTTTCCATGCATCCTTCTTAAAAAGAGAAGCTACTGCTGTCAGTTAAAAAGGGGAAAGAAAAGCAGGGGATGAGGAAGGAAAAAAGAGTCAAATATTCTCATTCCCCATTCCATTATGATACCTTAATAGAGGAATATTATTATAGAGGCATATGAAAGTTTAATGAAAGCACTGACAGAGATGATTTAAAAAGAGATGATCCTTGAAAAGGAGCTTTCGTTAAGGAAAAAGAGAAGTAGAAGAAGAAAGGAGGAAGGGAGTGAGGGAGGCGAGAAGGAATAACAGAGAGAGGAGGGACCGATTGATTATGGAATGAATAGAAATTCGAGGGGTATGCTTTGCTTTTTTAGAAACTCACTTTGGCTGAAGATGAATCAGAGTCTAACAGATTAAAACTAGTGATTAAAACAATGTTTTTATATCCATGTATTTTATTTATCAGGATTTTATTTGTCAGGATTTTAGGTACAGTTTAACTGGATTTTCTGCTCAGCATCTCCCAAGATTAGTGTCTAAGTGTTAGCTGGTTGCATTTTGATCTAGAGGCTTGACTAGTGAGGGCGTACAGACCTAATTCAGGTTGTTGGCAGAGTTCATAACCTCGTTTTACAACTGGATGTTCTGGTTTTTGCTCATTGTTGGCTAGTTTGCGTCTACAGCTTCAATCATCTTAGGATCTATTGCCTGCACTACTTTTGAAATTTTCTTTTCTATATGACAGACACACTTAATTAGTTTAGCTCTGCCAATCTAGAGATATAAAAACTAGAGCACAACTAAGTTGTAATTGATCTAAGGTCCTGAAATTACATAGTTATGGGCTTTCTGACAACCAGGCATTGCATTCTTTCTACTTCTAGCCTTAGTTTTGACTTTCTTGGTTTTGTTATCACATTTTTCAAAGTCTTTTCTCTAGTTTTATTGAGATATTATTGACATTCAGCTCTCTGTAAGTTTAAAATCTACAGCATAATGGCTTCACTTAATTTGGCTTCAGTTTGTGTTGCTAAGTTTATTAAAAATATGATGGATTAACATCTTAGTACTGGTCTTCTAGGAACCGACATTAAAATGTTTGAAAATATTTTTAAATTTATGGCCTGTAGGTATTTGATTTTTGATCATTTAATTGTTTTCTCACCATGAGCTTTTATATGTATTTTTCTCAATGTTTGTTAGGAAGAGGAGGAAAAGAATTTTTTGGTTTTGGTTTATGTTGATATCTGAAATATGAGACTGTGAAGACTCATGAGATTGAAAGTGAGATTTAACACCTGCAAAGGAAAAGCCTTAATGAAATAATGACAGTTTAGTCCTGTATATGAACTCCTCTCTGGGTTTTTCAATGAAAGATTGTTGCCTGTGGGTTGGGAAGACAAACAGGCAGATAAAGAAGCTTGCTAATCAGAAATCTGTATAAGTATTCTTCCCTAATGAGTTTCCTAGGAAAAGCTTGCTTGTGATTCAGCCCAATTTAGGAAGAAAATAATAAAAGATGGGGGAGACCTATTTGTTTGTTTGTAGATGTTTTAAGAGTTCAAGCTTTTAAATTACTATTTTTTGAGAGATTACGGGGAATTAAATTACCTCTATCCACATGGGAAAATGTCCTTAATACTAGACTATTGGATAGCAGTTTTAAGGAGACCAGCCCTTGCTACTCCTTTCTAGTCCTCCCTGGTCACTGTGGTAAATAACTATCCTAGTCTTCTTAACCCTGTGAGAAAAATTAAATGAAAGTTTAGAAGGAAGTCTAAATTTAAATTTAGGGTAATCTAATTAGGTGGGAAGGCTAATTGAGCTGATTGAACTTGGGTTTTTTTCCTTCCTGGAACCCTCTATCGTCTCCTATGTGCTCTTCTGTATGTTGCCTAAACTCTTGTCGTAGCTTTTTGTACTATATTATCATTGTCTGTGTAGGTACTGTGCATTTCAGGATAGATGATAACTTTCTTAAGGGCAGAGTCTGTTCATGTTTAATTGCTGCCACCTACCATAGTAGACCGAGCCAGATATATTTCTTAAATAGACAAATGAACGTGTGATTTAGTGACTGAGCTAAAGAATAGGTGACAGGAAGAGTAAGAGAGTAAGACTGAATGTGCAGTGAATATACATTGGCAAAACCTGCTTTTCTCCCATTTTTCAGGCAGTTCTGATACCAACATTCAGCCCTTTGTTGGTGTTCAATGTGAAAGCTTATTTTCTGGTGATGTATTAGTAGCTGTATTTAAACTTTGACCGAATCGGTTCCTTCTGCAGCTTCTAAGTGTGTATTAGATAATGAGTATGTATTAGATAGTGAGAAACCTCACTTCATGAGCAAAAGGATATGACAACCTTGCTAATACCCATGGTTTTGATTTATAGGTACTTGCTATTCAGAATACTGAGAAGATATAGCCAAGAAAGGCTTCCATTCTTGATGAAATCGAGGAAGATCCCTGAAATCATTTTCAAAATTGAATCTATTTTCTGAAGTTCACTTTGAAGACAACTCTGATAGCATAATTTTGTAGAGGAAAAAAAATGTTTTGGGTAATTCAGTCTAACTTTTAAATTGTTTCTTTAAAAGACAATAATTTTTAAAGTAAGTTATTTTTGTATATGGTGTTAGAAAATGTTCTGCTTTCATTCTTTCACATGTAGCTGTCCAGGTTCCTCAGCATCACTTACTGAAGAGGCTATCTTTTCTCCATTTTATATTCTTGTCTCCTTTGTCAAAGATAAGGTGCCCATAGGTGCATGGGTTTATCTGTGGGCTTTTTTCCTTGTTTTATTGGTCTGTATTACTGTTTTAGTGCCAATACCATACTGTTTTAATGAATATAGCTTTGTAGTATAGTCTGAAGTCAAGAAAGTTGATTCCTTCAGCTCCACTCTTCTTGTTCAAGTTTGCTTTGGCTATTTGGGGTCCTTTGTGTTTTCATACAAATTGTGAAAATTTTTTTCTAGTTCTATGAAAAATACCATTGGTAGTTTGATAGGGGTCTCATTGAATCTGTAGATTACTTTGTGTAGTAGAGTCATTTTCACAATATTGATTCTTCCAATACAAAAACATGGTATAGCCTTCCATCTGTTTGTGTCTTCTTTAATTTCTTTCATCAGTGTCTTATAGATTTGAGCACAGAAGTCTTTTGTCTCTTTAGGTAGGTTTATCAATAGGTGTTTTATTCTTTTTGTTGCAGTGGTGAATGGGATTGTTTCCTTAACTTCTCTTCCTGATTTTTCATTGTTATTGAATAGGAATGCAAGGAATAGTGTATAGGAATGCAAGGGATTTAAATGTAAGGACAGAAACTGTAACACTCTTAGAAGAAAACATAGGCAGTACACACTCTGACATATTTTGCAGCAAGATCCTCTTTGACCCACCTCCTAGAGTAATGGAAATAAAAACAAAAGTAAACAAATGGGGCTTAATCAAACTTAAAAGCCTTTGTCAGAAAAGGAGGCAATAAATAAGCTTAAAAGACAACCCTTAGAATGGCAGAAAATGCAAACAAAACAACTGACAAAGGATTAATCTCTAAAATATACAAGCAGCTCATGTAGTTCAATACCAGAAAAACAAACAGCAGAATCAAAAAATGAGTGGAAGACCTAAATAGACATTTATCTGAAGAAGACATACAGATGACCAACAAAGACTTGAAAAGATGCTCAACATTACTAATAATATTAGAGAAATGTAAATCAAAACTACAATGAGGTATCATTGGTCAGAATAGCTGTCATTAAAAAAATCTACAAATAATAGATACTGGAGAGGATATGGGAAAAGGACCCTCTTGCACTGTTGGCAGTAATGTAAATTGATCCAGCCACTATGGAGAACAGTATGGAGATTCCCTAAAAAACTAGGAATAGAACTACCATTTGACCCACCAATCTCTCTACTGGGCAAGTACCCTGAGCAAACCATATTGTGTTTGTCTCAGCACTTTTTACAATAGCAAGGACATGGAAGCAACCTACATGTCCATCCAACAGATGAATGGATACAGAAATTGTGGTATATATATATACAGTGGAGCATTACTCAACTATAAAAAAGAATGCATTTGGGTCACTCTTAATGAGGTGGATGAACCTGGAGCCTATTATATAACGTGAAGCAAGTCAGAAACAGAAAGACAAATACTATATATTGATGCGTAGATCTGATAGAGTGCCTGAAAAACTATGGACGGAGGTTGTGATATTGTACAGGAGGCAGTGATCAAGACTGCCCCCAGGAAAAAGAAATGCAAAAAGGCAAAATGGTTGTCTGAGGAGGCCTTACAAATAGCTTAGAAAAGAAGAAAAGCAAAAGGCAAAGGAGAAAAGGAAAGATATACCCATCTGAATGCAGAGTTCCAAAGAATAGCAGGGAGAGATAAGAAAACCTTCCTCAGTAATCAGTGCAAAGAAATAGAGAAAAACAATAAAGAGGGAAAGACTAGAGATCTCTTCAAGAAAATTAGAGATACCAAGGGAATCTTGGAATAGCATCATGCAAAGATGGGCAAAGTCAAAGGCAGAAATGGTATGGACCTAACAGAAGAAGAAGATACTATGAAGAGGTGGCAAGAATACACAGAAGAAATATACAAAAAAGATCTTCATGACCCAGATAACCACAATGGTATGATCACTCACCTAGAGCCAGACATCCTGGAAAGCGAAGTCAAGTGGGCCTTAGGAAGCATTATTATGAACAAAGTTAGTGGAGGTGATAGAATTCTAGTTGAGCTATTTCAAATCGTAAAAGAGGATGCTGTGAAAGTGCTGCACTCAATATGCCAGCAAATTTGGAAAACTCAGCAGTGGCCACAGGACTGGAAAAGGTCAGTTTTCATTCCAATCCCAAAGAAAGGCAATGCCAAGCAATGCCAAGAATGTTCAAACTACTGCACAATTGCACTCATCTCACACACTAGTAAAGTAATGCTCAAAATTCTCCAACCCAGGCCTCAACAGTACGTGAGCCGTGAACTTCCAGTTGTTTTTTTTTTTTTTTTTTCCTTCCTTCCAGTTGTTCAAGCTGGATTTAGAAGTGGCAGAGGAATTAGAGATCAAATTGTCAACATCCATTATATCATCGAAAAAGCAAGAGAGTTCCAGAAAAACATATACTATATTGACTATGCCAAAACCTTTGACTGTGTGGATCACAATAAACTGTGGAAAATTATTCAAGAGATGGCACTACCAGACCACCTTACCTGCCTCCTGAGATATCTTTATGCAGGTCAAGAAGCAACAGTTAGAACCGAACATGGAACATCGGACTGGTTCCAACTCGGGAAAGGTGTACATCAAGGCTGTATATTGTCACCTTGTTTATTTAACGTATATGCAGAGTACATCATGAGAAATGCTGGGCTGGATGAAGCACAAGCTGGAATCAAGATTGCTGGGAGAAATATCAATAACCTCAGATATGCAGATGGCACCACCCTTATGGCAGAAAGAGGAGAGTGAAGAAGCTGGCTTAAAACTCAACATTCAGAAAACTAAGATCATGGCATCCGATCCCATCACTTCATGGCAAATAGATGGGGAAAGAGTGGAAACGAAGCTTTATTTTCTTAGGCTCCAAAATCACTGCAGATGGTGACTGCAGCCATGAAATTAAGAGACTCTTGCTCCTTGGAAGAAAAGCTGTGACCAACCTAGGCAGCGTATTAAAAAGCGGAGACGTTACTTTCCCAACAAAGGTCCATCTAGTCAAAGCTATGGTTTCTCCACTAGTCATGTATGGATGTGAGAATTGGACTATAAAGAAAGCTGAGCCGAAGAATTGATGCTTTTGAACTGTGGTGTTGGAGAGGACTCTTGAGAGTCCCTTGGACTGCAAGGAGATCCAATCAATCAATCCTAAAGGAAATCAGTCCTGAATATTTGTTGAAAGGACTGATTCTGAAGCTGAAACTCCAATACTTTGGCCCCTTGATGCGAAGAACTGACTCATTAGAAAGGAACCTGATACTGAGAAAGATTGAAGGCAGGAGAAGAAGGGGACAACAGAGGATGAGATGGTTGGATGGCATCACCAACTCAATGGACATGAGTTTGGGCAAGCTCTGGGAGTTGTTGATGGACAGGGAGGCCTGGCATGCTGCAGTTCATGGAGTAGCAAAGAGTCGGACCTGACTGAGCAACTGAACTGAACTGAATGCCATGTGTTTTACATATGTTCTTTTGGAACTGTAGGAGGTCTTTCCAGAAATATTCTTTTTTTATGTCAACCATTCTTCTAGTCTTTATTGAACTTGTTGCAGTATTGCTTCTGTTTTATGTTTTGTTTTTTTGGCCATGAGGCATGTGGGATCTTAGCCCGCTCACCAGGGCTGCAGCCCACATCCACCCGCTGCACTGTAAAGTCAAGTCTTAACCATTGGTCTGTCAGGGAAGTCCCTTCCAGAAGTAATTTTTAACTGAGAGAATATGTACTCAAAGTACATTTTGAAGTGTTAATAATAGTATCATAATTGAATTCTTTATAGAATTTTCAGTTTTTCCTGCAGTCATCTTAGGAGGGTCATAAGGTCAGTTCTTGGAATACAGTATTTCATTCAGTCTTACGCCAGTTTGGTCTGATAGATTACAGCAGTCAAGTTCTGGACTATCTGTCCAGATCAAATAGGTGTCAGGCAGTTTACCTGTAGGCTAAACATTGAATTTATCATTCCTGATAGTGTCATGTTTGAGAGAGATGAGAAACATTAAAACAAAACAATATATGTTTTGAAATAATTATTGACCAACAATTTGAACTTCATATTGGTGGATCCATACAACATTCTACTGAAAAACTAGCTTCAGAAATAAACCACGTCTTAAAAAATAACAATTAGTCATGTACTTTAATGTGGCAGTTCAAAATTTTATTTATTGTGATTATCATAACATAATAAAAGGTGACAGAATCAGAATATTTTATGTATATCCACATGCTTTTAGCATTCTTTTTAGCTATATCAATCTCTAATATTGTCACCGATATTTTATTTAAAAGTATAATCTTCTTTGTTTCACTTTTTAAATGAATTGCCTATAATCTTCCACAGGAAGTTTTGAAATGTTTATTTTAGCTCAAGTACTTACTTATACAGGTGTTATGTTTTGTTATTTCATTCAGAATTCCTTCATTTGACAAATATTTTTACGACATTAAACTCCTTAAAATACCTTCTATCTGTGATTCTTTGTACAGTTTCACAGTAGTAAGGTGTTGCGAAATTGTGGACTTTCTCAGTTTTACTCAATTCTGAATTTACAAAATCTGAATATATTAATTTCATTTGAAAATGAGAGCTCCGTCAAAAACTCTTCTCACAACTATAAAATTTAAAATTAAATCTTTTATTCTATATGGGATTTCTTTCTTTGAGTTATCTAATTCCTCTTTTGCTTTTTAACTTCTTCTCTTTATAAACTTTGTTTTAATAATTTTGTTGTCTTTGTTGTTCAGTTGTTCAGTCGTGTACAACTGTTTCAGACCCCATGGACTGTTGCACACAGTCTTCCCTGTCCTTCACCACACCAGACTTTTCTGTCCTTTACCTGCTCTCAGAACTTGCTCAAACCCATGTCCATTGAGTCGGTGATGCCATGCATCACAGTTCAAAAGCATCAATTTTTCGGCATTCAGCTTTCCTTATGGTCCAACTCTCACATCCATACATGACTACTGGAGAAACCATAGCTTTGACTAGATGGGACTGTTGTTGGCAAAATAATGTCTCTGCTTTTTAATATGCTGTCTAGGCGTTTATAGCTTTTCTTCCAAGTAGCAAGCATCTCTTCATATCATGGCTGCAGTCACCATCTGCAGTGATTTTGGAGCCAAAGAAAATAAAGTCTCTCTTGTTTGCATTGTTTCCCCATCTATTTGCCATGAAGTGATGAGACCGGATTCCATGATCTCAGTTTTTTGAATGTTGATTTTTAAGCCATCTTTTCCACATTCCTCTTTCAATTTCAAGAGGCTCTTTAGTTCTTCTCTTTCTGCCATAACGTTGCTGTCATTTGCATATCTGAGATTATTGATGTTATTCCCAGTAATCTTGTTTCTAGCTTGTGCTTCATCTGGGGCTTATATATTGTCTTAAAAGGGGAAGTGTAGGGGAAGAAGAGCACTTTTGTGAAAAAAATTTCTGTTTTAAGTGGAGGAAAAGAGTCACTACTAGGAAACAAGTGACTTTTCTTGAAGGATGTACATGCCCTTGGACAAATTGTTCCGTTCATAAGTCATGTCCAACTCTTTGAGACCCTGTGGACTGCTGGACACCAGGCTTCCCTGTCCTTTACTGTCTGCTGGAGTTGCTTAAATTCATGTCTGTTGAGTTGGTGAGGCCATCCAACCAGCTCATCTCTGCCACCCCCTTCTCTTCCTCCTCTCAATCTTTTCCAGCAATCAGGGTCTTTTCCAATGAGTCAGCTCTTCATATCAGATGGCCAAAATACTGGAACTTCAACTTTAGCATCAGTCCTTCCAATGAATATTCAGGATTCATTTTCTTTAGGATTGACTGGTTTGATCACCTTGCAGTCCAGGAGACTCTGAAGAGTCTTCTCCAGCACCACAGTTGAAAACCATCAATTCTTTGGTGCTCATCCTTCTTTATGGTCCAACTCTTACATCCATACATGACTACTGGAAAAACTACAGCTTTGACCATACTGACCTTTTTTGGAAAAGTGATGGCTCTACTTTTTACTATGCTGTCTAGGTTTGTCATAGGTTTCCTTCTAAGGAGGAAGCATCTTTTAATTTCATGGCTGCAGTCACCATCTACAGTGATTTTAGGGCCCAGGAAAGTAAAATCTGTCACTGCTTCCACTGTTTCCCTATCTATTTGCTGTTAAGTGATGGGATCAGATGCTGTGATCTTCATTTTTTTAAATGTTGAGTTTTATCCAGTTTTTTCACTCTCACCTTCATCTAGAGGCTCTTTCAGTTCAGTTCAGTCATTCAATTGTGTCTGAGACTCTTTAGTTCCTTTTTGTTTTCTGCCATTAGTGTGGTGTCATATGCACATCTGAGGTTTTTGATATTTCTTCCAGCAGTCTAGATTCCACCTTGTGATTCAGCCAGCCTGGTGTTTAGCATGATGTATTTTGCATGTAGGTTAAATAAGCCGAGTGATAAAATACAGCCTTGACATACTCCTTTCCCAATTTGGAACCTGTCCATTGTTCCAAGTCCAGTTCTGTTGCTTCTTGACCTTCATACACGTTTCTCAGTAGGTAGATAAGGTGGTCTGATACTGCCATCTCTTCAAAAATTTTCCACAGTTTGTTGTGATCCACACAGTCAAAGGCTTTTGTGTAGTCAGTGAAGCAAAACTAGATATTTTTCTGAAATTCTGGAATTCCCTTGCTTTCTCTATGATCCAGCAGATATTGGTAATTTGATCTCTGGTTCCACTGCTATCCCTAAATCAGCTTGTATATCTTAAGTTCTTGCTTTATGTACCGTTGACGCCTAGCTTGAAGGATTTTGAGCATTACTTTGCTGGCATGTGAAATAAGCTCAATGGTATGGTAGTTTGAACATTCTTTGGCATTACCCTTCTTTGGGATTGGATGAAATCTGACCTCTTCCAATCCTGTGGCCACTGCTCTGTATTCCAGATTTGTTGACATACTGAGTGCAGCACTTCCACAGCGTCATCTTTTAGGATTTGAAATAGCTCAGCTGAAATTCTATCACCTCCACTGGCTTTGTTCGTAGTGATGCTTCCTAAGGCCCACTTGAATTCACACTCCAGGATGTCTGGCTATAGGTAAGTGACCACACCATCATGGTTACCCAGGTCATTAAGGCCTTTATTGTACAGTTCCGTGTATTTTTGCCACTTCTAAATCTCTTTTGCTTCTGTTAATCCTTAGCCGTTTCTGTCCTTTATTGTACCCATCTTTGCATGAAATGTTCCCCTGGTATCTCCAGTTTTCTTGATGAGATCTCTGATCTTTCCCATTCTATTGTCTTCCTCTACTTCTTTACTTTGTTCATTTAAGAAGACTTTCTTACCTATCCTTGCTATGCTCTGGAACTCTGTATTTAGTTGGGTTTATCTTTCCCTCTCTCCTTTGCCTTTCACATCTCTTCTTTTTTCAGCTATTTTTAAGGCCTCCTCAAGACAACCATTTTGCCCTCTTGCATTTCTTTTTCTTTGAGATGGTTTTCATCATCGCCTGCTATATAGTGTTACGAAATTCCATGCATAATTCTTCATGCACTTTTTCTATGAGATCTAATCCCTTGATTCTGTCACTTTCACTATATATTCATTCGTAAAGGATTTGATTTAAGTCATACCTGAATGGCCTCGTGGTTTTCCCTACTTTCTTCAATTTAAGTCTGAATTTTGCAATAAGGAGATCATGATCTGAGCCACAGTCATTTCCTGGTCTTGTTTTTGCTGGATACAGCGTTTCCATCTTTGACTGAAAAGAGTATAATCAGTCTGATTACAGTATTGACTGTCTGGTGATGTCCATGTGTAGAGTTGTCTCTTGTGTTGTTAGAAGAGGGTGTTTGCTATGACCAGTGTGTTTTCTTGGCTGGACTCTGTTAACCTTTGCCCTTCAGCTCAAAATAATTGTTGTGTTACTGCGGCCCGTTCCAGACCCCTTCAATGGAGTTTAAAATGTTGTCAGATTTTCTTAGATTTGCCTGCTCTTCATTATTGAGAATAAAGTTAGAAAGTTATCATTTTATATTTTTAAATGTTAAGTAAGTCTGAACAGGCAGTTTTCATATTATGGATCTGTTCTTACTAATAAACTACATGATCACCTTTTTTTCCTTCTAGTATAACTTAGTAGAAAAATCACCTAGCACCAATGCTTTATGTTGAGAAAGACTTGTTAATGATTAATAGAATATGAAACTTTTAAATCAGTCAAAGTTGAAGATGTGAAACTCTTAATATCTCATCCATAGGGACTAAAGCATGAAGTAATTTATGAAATGTAGTAGAACATATTCAAACGAACACAATATAGTATTATCATGTATCATAAGATCATCACTTTAAAATGCTTATTTATTAACTAATTTATCTAGGAGGATAATATATAATGTCTTGTAACGGTATATTTCTTGTTATGGCCTTGTGGTCTGATTGTCTTCCTACAGATTTAGGTTGATGGATGATTAACAGGTGTTGTTTTTTTTTTTCTTTTTTTTTGCCCATCATGTAGCTTGTGGGATCTTAGTTCCTTGACCAGGGATCAAATCTGGGCCCCAGCAGTGTTAGTGCAAATTCCTGATCACTGGACTGCCAAGAAGTTCCCTAACAGGCTTTTCTTAACAGCCATATTATGAAATAGAATTAGAATTCCTTGCCAGGTTGAAAGCATTCTGAGGGGAGGAACCCCATCTTTCACATTCAGCCTATTTCTTCATTATTTGATAGTTCCTCACAGTTTCCATGTGAAAATGCCGTTCATGTGAAATGCCAGACTGGATGAAGCACAAGCTGGAATCAAGATTGTCAGGAGAAATATCAACAACCTCAGGTATGTATATGACACCACTCTTAGGGCAGAAAGTGAAGAGCAACTAAAGAGCCTCTTGTTGAAGGTGAAAGAGGAGATTGAAAAAGCTAGCTTAAAACTGAACATTCAAAATACTACGATCTTGGCATCCGGTCCCATCATTTCATGGCAAATAGATGGTGAAACAATAGAAACAGCAACGTACTTTATTTTCTTGGGCTCCAGAATCACTGCAGATGGTGACTGCAGCCATGAAATTAAGAGACGCTTGCTCCTTGGAAGAAAAGCTATGACCAACCTAGACAGCATATTAAAAAGCAGAGACAGTACTTTGCTAACAAAGGTCCATCTAGTCAGAGCTGTGGTTTCTCGGTAGCTATACACAGATGTGAGAGTTGGACCATAAAGAAGTCTGAGCACCAAAGAGTTGATGCTTTTGAACTGTGATGTTGGAGAAGATTCTTGAGTCCCTTGTACTGCAAGGAAAGCAAAGCAGACAGTCCTAAAGGAAATCAGTCCTGAATATTCAGTGGAAGGACTGATGCTGAAGCTCTAATGCTTTGGCCACCTGATGCCAAGAGCCGACTCATTGGAAAAGACCCTGATGCTGGGAAAGATTGAAGGCAGGAAGAATAGGGAACGACCCAGGATGAGATGGTTGGATGGCATCACCAACTCAGTGGACATAAGTTTGAGCAAACTCCTGAAGATGGTGTGAAGGACATGGAAGCCTAGCGTGCTGTAGTCCATGGGGTAGCAAGAGTCTGACACGACTGAGCAACTGAACAACAACCACCCTCATACTTAGTAAGAAATTTTCTGAATGAGGTAAGAATACCTAGTTTTAAGTTTTATCCCTCACTTATAAGATGTGTATCATAAAGAAGTACAGAGTGTTCCAAAGGGAGAGTCTGCCTCCTTTTGGCCAGAAGCGTCATTAAGGAAAAAGTGAAAAAACGTGAAAAGTGTTACTCAGTTATGACACAGTCTTTGCAACCTCATGAATGAGAGAACTTGAATTATCAATTATCAAGAGAAGGTGGATTGTAGGAGCACAGTTTTGGCTATTAAGAAAAAAAAAGAGTAGGAATTGTTTGGGAAATAATGAATGCCCAGAGCATTAAGCATGTGAACGAAAGTAATGGGAAACTGCTAGAGGAAAGAACTTGAATGGCAAAGTAGAAAAGCTTTTGAGCAGGAAAGGCATGTTTGGAGTTGTCATTAAAAGGATAATTAACTGACAGTGACGTGCAAGAAATGGGCTGGATCCAGAAAGACATGGAGATTATTATTGAAATTGTGCATACTTTACTATTCCCATAAATCATCCTGGGTTCTAAGTTATTCATATTTCAAAAGTTAGTAACTTTATATGTTATGTTGTTAAAATATCAATATTAGAATTACTTTTACATGCACTATATGGTTCTTAGATTGAATTCATTAGTCATATAATAATTTGGTTCTCCTTATTTATACATTCCAGGATATGTTCAGGATTTGGAATCTGAGAAGTCTCTTTTCCAAAATACTTTATGTATTATATGAGCTATGTTAAAGTGGATCTAAACTTAGTCTGTGCATCATCACGTTTCACAAGCTGCTAGTTAGCCAGGTCGTGATATGTCTTTTTCACATACACATGAATATAAAAATAGCGCTATATGTATATATTTTCTTTTTAAGGTGCTTTATAAATATTGCTTTTCCCTATAGATTATACTCCCTATATTTTATGCTCCATATATTTTATTCACTCATCTTTTTTTTTTTTAATATTGCTTTTTTTTCCCCCCTCTGTAACCACCTTAATCAGATCTGCTTCCTTGCTCTTAGATAGAACATCTCTTAAGTAGTATTTATGGCGGAGTAGTATCTGAGAAAATGATTGGCATGAGAGACAGTATAGCACAGGAGTTAAGAGCTAAGATCCTGGTTTTACAACCTGAATTGAAATAGTATGTTTTCCACTTATGAATGCTTCTTAACCCGGGCCTCAGTTTCCATATCTATAAAATTGGGATGATAATCTTACCTACCACATAGGATTATTGTTAGGCTTAAGTGAGGTAATGCAAATAGAAGTTCTTAGAAAAGATTCTGCTAAGTGGAAAGCACTCAACAGATGCTGTCAATCATTATTTTTATAATTTGAGTTATTTTATATGATCTGCTTTTTAATATGCCATTTTGGTTTCTCATAGCTTTACTTCCGAGGAGCAAGGGTATTAATTTCATGGCTACAGTCACCATCTGCAGTGCTTTGGAGCCCAAGAAAATAGTCTCTCACTGTTTCCCTTGATTCCCCATCTATTACCATGAAGTGATGGGACCCAGTGCCATAATCTTCATTTTTTGAATGTTGTGTTCAGCCAGTTTTTAAACTCTCCTCTTTCACTTTCATCAAAGGCTCTTTAGTTCCTTTTCACTTTCTGTCAGAAAGGTGGTGTCATCTGCATATCTGAGGTTATTGGTATTTCTCCTGACAATTTTGATTCCAGCTTGTGCTTCATCCAGTCTGGCATTTCACATGATGTACTCTGCATATAAGTTAAATAAGCAGGGTGACAATATACAGCTTTGATGTATTCCTTTCCTGATTTGGAACCAATCCATTGTTTCATGTCTGGTTCTAACTCTTGCCTCTTGATCTGCATACAGATATCTCAGGAGGCAGGTAAGGTGGTCTGGTATTCCCATTTGTTGAATAATTTTCTACACTTTGTTGTGATCCACACAGTCAAAGACTTTGGCTTATTCAATAAAGCAGTGGTAGGTGTTTTTCTTTAAGTCTCTTGCTTTTTTGTTTGTGTTAAAAAGATAAAAGTAAAACTTTACTAGTTTCATTCTAAATACTTTCCTATAAATTCATAGATACTGTGTCCTCTCTAGGCTATTTGTCGAGTAGAGTCCTGATGTCAAAGATCCTTCTGACTTTCAAAGATAGAAGGTATTAATTATCAGCACAGTTCTTAAATGTTATAATAAGGATTAATAATTGCTTTCCACTCATCTGCTGGCTTATGAAGGCAGCTGATGGGCATTACAGATATGACATTACACACACACATGTACACAAATACCATAAATACAAACATAGCCAGTTTGTGCACATTTGTTGCTCACAGCCCTGGCTGGCATCTTTTAGTTGATGTATAATCAGTTTAGTTAAGTGACAGCTTTGATAGCAAACGGCAAAGCAGAAAATAAAGTATGGCATGATACAAAAAAGGTTGTGTTTTAATCATGTAGGTTGTTTTTGTTTATTCTTGTGGATAGTTTGAGTCTTAAGACTTTTCTGGATTATCATTCTAGGAAAAAGTTAATCTACTAAATTGTGTTTTTATCAATTGTGAGGCAACAGAAAATACAATTCAACTTGGTTTAAACAACAAAAGGAATATATTGGCTTATAAAATTCAACAAATTTATAGGTTTTAGGCTTTAAGTATAGTTTTATCAGAGCTCAAGCTGTGTTTTTTGGTTCTGATTGATCAATTAGTTGACTGATTTATTTTTTGTACTTTTCTCAACTTTGCCCTCTCTTAGGCTGGCAAAGTAGACAGCAGTTCTAGGTCATTGATTTCGAGAGGAAAGCTTCTAGAATGTCTCTGTATCCCCAGTGGAAGATCATAGACTCACTCTGATTGTACTGGCTGGCTTAGGTATTGTATTGAAGTACCACTTTGACAAGGGGTTGGAATGTGCTGACTGGTTTAACCTTGTTTACACTTCAGCGTTGAAGCTGGCAGTCTGAAATCAGGGTGCCCCTGTGCTAGGACAGCAGAAAGGTAGCCAGGCAAGCCTGGGAAGAGTGTTCTCACCAAACCTGACTGTGCTGGCACCCTCATCTTGGAATCCCAGCTTCCTGAACTGTGAGAAAATCAGTTCCTGTTGTTTAAGCCACCATACCACCTTATGTTAACTTGTTATGACAGCGTGGGGACTAGCATACCTGGCAAGCTTAAGTGTTTTGCATCTGTCAAGCTTAAGGAATATATAGTTACAGTCGTGTATTTTAGTTTAGTTGAGCCTTTATTTAGTTCTAATGTTTTCCCCCATATTGTTTGTTTTTACTGGAAAATAATATGCTTTATAGTATGGTAGTAGATCCTTGAAAATAATATTTTTAAGTGCAGAAAGGACAGATAGTTCGAATTGTCCTATTTCTACATTCTCCTCAAAATATAGAATCTTTCATCTACTTTCTGTAGACTATTTAATCTACTTTTAAATCTACTACTATTTAATCTACTTTCTGTAAACTAAAATTTTCCTTTAGGTATTTTTAAAATAAAATATTTCAGTTTTTAAAGTTCAGCTTAGAAACACAGGATGGTCATATAGTTCATACATGGTACTAAATAGGTCAATAAAGTCCTGACAACTTACTGTTGAAATTCCTACTGTCTTGATTTTTATGATATATAATATTATATGATATATATTATATATAATATAATTTATAATAATATTAAGATCATAAATCTGATCCTTAGCATCTTTGCTATTATTGTCATCATCTTTAAATCAGTTTCTTTCGGGTTCTTGGATCAAAAGAGATGAAACAGACTGATACTGTTTCAGCTGAAAGACATACAAAAAACAGCTACTGCCAAAGATTTCTGCCAAAATTAGAAAACATGAATTATCAAATAGTGCCACAAAGTAAACACTTCTTTGGAAGAAAAATTAAATACATCTTACTGTTCTCTGTTAAATCAATACAGACACACTATTTTTAATCATGTACTTTCTTTGTAGCTTTGTTCCAGAAAAATATGGAATCATTGACACTCCAGACTCTTAGGATGGTGTCTGTCAGTAGAAACATAACAGTAGAAGTAGAAGCATTTTGAAATTCATAAAATGCAGAACTTAATTAAATTCACAATAAGTTCTAATTAGAAGATGGTGCTGTCATAAAGATGAATTCTCATGAAGAGCTAGTAAATTTTTTCCATCAATCATGAACAGATCAACCCCAGTAATGAGTCCTTGCTTATATTTTTCTTTATTTAACTGTACTTGCTAGGTAATCTTCCTCTAGAAATATTTTGGAATTCCTTAATTATTATTGGCTGGAGAATGGGTAGAGTGCTGGTTGATGATATGATGACTTTATGTTATTACTAGTTTGCATGTATATAGCAGATTCCTTTTAGGAGGTCAGGTATTTCATAGAAGTTGGTCATTAATATCAGAAAATCACTCTGAATTTGAGAGAAATATATATAGGTAAGAGAAAATTCCTACTTGCTCAGAAACTATCAGAAGTAATTTACTTGCCCATCTGTTAAAAATTATGGATGAATATCTGGTTTGTATGTAGTAAGTTGCAATCTTATGTCCAAAGCAAATTGAATAAATTATGTACTATAATCTAAAGATATTGTAACTTGTGATTATTGAAATCTGATTTTAGGAGACAGGAAGTTCACTGAAAAGAGTCATGTGGAAATATTCTGGGCTGATGAAAATATTCCTTTATCTTGTCTGAGTGGCAGTTTCACAAATCTATATTCATTGAACATAAATCATCAATCATAACACCTTATCTTTGCATTTTCTCATATGTTAACTTACGAGAGTTTGAGTAGGGGTACAATATGATTAAATTTGCATTTCAGATCAATTTAGCAAAGGTAAAAAAGATGGACTATATGGGAAAAACTATGGCTTTTATAGACACTAATTTTTTTTGTATAAAACAGATTCTTGTAGAAAATGTGTATCTAGACTGTAATTCTGTTTTCTTACCAAGGTTTTATAAAGCAGTGAAAAGTCTTTTCAGCTTTCTGCCAGTAATTTTATTTGTCAAAGTATGCCAGTTTTTGGTCACCAGGACTATCTTATCTTATATCCACTCCTGGTTAAGTTAATAAAAAAAAATTGATAAAGATGTCAACATAATATTGACTGCTGCAGTACGGGAGGATGTATGTCAGAATTTAATAGGGATTACCATAGGATTTAGGCTTATGCCCAGTATGGTTGCCTTAAATTCAGTCTCCTTAACCCAGTAAGTCTGCTGTGCTTCACGTGGGTTCCAATTCCTGCACTAGCCACCTGGAAATTCTCTCAAAGCTTTAAAATGGGCATAAATTATAAGGCTCATCTATTTGTTTCCCATCCCTCTCAGATTACTATCCTTCATACTTAAGTTCCATTATTTGAATACTGTGATTTTATGTATTTTGCCTGATTTTTTAATGCAGTGGGGATAATCCTGTCTTAGTTAGCCCATCTTAGCAGTAGAAGTTCTGGTATTGTTTCTTTTAAAAAAGTACTGGAGGAGGATGATGTGTGGGTAGACAAAAAAGCGTTAGTATGCCAGTGCTTGTTTCAAAGACAAGAAAGTCCACAAAACTTGAATGACAATAGAAAATAACATAAAAATAACTGTAAGCAGTTTCTTAAAATTAATTTCAGGAATAGATTTTGATCTGTGGAAAGAGATGCATTTAAGCTCAGGTGTACTAAATAATAAGCACATATCAATTAATTAATTACGAGCACCTTGAAAAGAGTTATTTACTGATTTAAATTTGAACATGTTCATGTATTGAATGCTCAATAAATAAGTGTTGAATAAGTGTTTCCAGGATCAGAGAGCTAGCATTCATAGTATTTATCTTGTCCCTGAGCTTACTAAAGATCCATTTTTAGGTAAGATGAGAACTAATGCTTATTTGTACAAATCCAGTCAAATATGTGATTTTATATTGCAAGTTTTAATGTTCAACTCAGTTTTTAAAATCTGTTGCTTATTCTAGTCTCTCCATGTGTTATTTTAAACTTACTGATTATCAATTTTTATTTTTTTCTAAATATTCACTTATATACTCAGTAAGTGAGTCAATTTTTAGTTAAATTTTGAGCACTTTAGTGATCACACATTAATATGATTCTTTAACATGATTCTTGGTCTTCTGGAGATTACAGGCTAATGGAGAAGGCACATGTTAGTCAAATAATCACTCTGATTTCTATGTAACTGCAGACTGAGATTAATGTGTCAGAATTAACAAAAAACCTTTGTTAAAACTCAGAGAATATTAATTCTCATATGTAGTAGAGAATCTATTTTGGATGGTGTTACCATAGGTTATTTAGCATCATCCTTATAAAGAACAAAGAATACGTTTTAATAAACATAAAAGCGTAGATTAGGTTGGTGCAAATGTAATTGCAGTTTCAAACTGTGAATTTTAAATTATTATAGCTAGGCTCATAAATCTTTATCAATCAAAATAGGAACCATTACAATCAACACTTTTTGCCAATGAGAAATAAGTTTGTTTAATCGTGTAGCGTAAAAATCTGTGCTTCGGGATTTGACGGACTCTTGGAAAGCATTTTCTGCCTCCTGCTGGTTGTGGAAGCGTTTTCCCTGCAAAAAGTTGTCGAGATGCTTGAAGAATTGGTAAGTCAATTGGTAAGTCAAAGGTAGTCAGTTGGCGAGAGGTCAGGTGAATATGGCTGATGAGGCAAAACTTCATAGCCCAATTCATTCAACTTTTGAAACATTGGTTGTGTGACATGCTGTCAGGCATTGTGATTTGGGCTCATTCTGTTGACTAGTGCTGGCTGCAGGCATTTTAGTTTTCAATGCATCTCATTGATTTGCTGAGCATACTTCTCAGATGTAATGCTTCCACCAGGATTCAGAAAGTTGCAATAAATTAGATGGGCAGCAGATCACCAAACAGTGACCATGACCTTTTTTGGTGCAAGTTTGGCTTTGGGAAGTGCTTTGGAGCTTCATCTTGGTCTAACCACTTTACCGAGCTGGTTGTCACTTGTTGTCGAATAAAATCCCATTTTTTTCCCATGTTACAGTCTGATCAAGAAATGGTTCATTGTTGTTGAATAGAATTAGACAAGATGACACTTCAAAGGGCTACCCTGGTGGCTCAGGGGGACACTTCAAAATGACTTTTTTTTTTTTTTGTAGTCAGCTCGTGACACACCCACATATTGAGCTTTTTTACCTTTCTAATTTGCTTCAAATGTCAAACAACCGTAGAATGGTCAGTGATGAGTTCTTCAACAACTTCTGTAGTTGTGAGAGGATCAGCTTCTTTGATCCCCTCAATTGGTCGTTGTCACTCCCAGCGCCCGACCACTGCACTTCTCATCTTCAAGGCTCTTGTCTCTTTGCAAAACTTCTTGAATCACCACTGCACTGTGCATTCATTAGTTCCTGGGCCAACTGTGTTGTTGATGCTATGAGTTGTCTCTACTGCTTTATGACCCATTTTGAATTAGACTAAGAAAATCACTGGAATTTGCTTTTTGTCTTGTTATAGCCACGCGTTCCAGGAAACAGACTCACTCAGAAGGACAATGCAGATAGTGGAGTGCAGTTTGTTACACCGGCGGGCCCAAGACAGAGTCTCTTCTTAGCCAAGGACCCTGACCAGCATTTGTGAAAATCTTTTATACCCCATGTGAACGTGTCCAAACCCACCACCCCAAATTCCTCAAGACTTACAAAGGAAGGGTAAATAAAATCACAATAACCCCATAATTCATGTGTTATGTGTTCAAACAGTTAATAATCAATAAGCCCACAGTTACATTCCAACCAGTTAATAACCGATAAGCCTGTGGTTACATTCTGATAAATACTGTCCAGAGGCAGGGGTGATTAGAATATGTTTTCTCTTAGGCGATGAGTAACCTGGATGCGATCTTCAAGGTTCCCCTGTCCGGAGGGGGTCTTATCCTTCCATTGTCATTCCCATAGGCACTAAGCAGAGAGTTCAGAGTCCACTGGAGAGGCAGCCAAGCATGATCAACACGGACAGGCCTCAGATGGAGTCCAGGCCCTATGAATTCCTTCTTCAGTCTAACATCATTTCCCTAGTCTAAAATAAATTAAAAATAAACGGCAACTGAGTCATTAGCAAAAAAACATAAAGTGAGAAATCCATATTAAAGTGATGTATAATGTAACCACATTTATTTAAGAACATATCCAGTATCAAGTGGCAAAGTTCAACAATGGGAAACCACGATTACATTTGCACCAACCTAATATTAAATAATTTTCAAGTAGACAATTACAGTTTTGAATTGTTTTGATAGTAGGTTATTTAATGCCAGTTACATATTTAATCCTCCCTGGTTATTGTACAGATCTTTCCCCATTATTCTACTTAATTTCAATAAGTGGAACAACCATTTACATAGTTACTCAGTACCCAAGCCTAGGAAGCATTTTTGATTTTTGGTCCCTTTGGTTCTACTGCCATCACTACCACTCAGTCTAGTACATTGTCAAATCCTATCTGTTCTACCTCCAAAATAATATCAAATCTATTTATTTTATAAACACTTCTACCACCATTCTGGTTCAAGTGAATACTATCTCAAACTTTATTTCACTACCTCTAAGTATCTGTTTTCATTCCTATCATCTTCTAATCCATTTTCCATAGAGCAGCCAGAAAATCACTTGTAAATCAGATCATGACCAGCTCCTTTTAAAATCTTTTAATGGATTTCTGTCAACATTCATAATAAAATTCAGTCTGTTTTAAGATTCACTACTATTACTTCTGTGATCTGGTTCTGTGACCTTTTCTCCAATCTTACCTCGTAACCATTTTCTTTCACTGTCTTCATACAGGATATGCTGACTTCCTTTTTATTACAAGAACTTCCCTTTTCTTCTAAGCCCTTTTCTATCTTGGTGGCCTTCATTTAATAGCTATCCATTGTTCTTTACATGACTGCCTCATAGATGTTAACTGATGTCATTTCCTCAGATAGACTTTCTCAAACTAACTACAGTGGTTTCTCACTGTAACTTTACATCATTGCCCTGACTTTATCCTATTAATGTATTTGTTTTCCTATTTCTTATCTCCATAAATCCCATAAGAACTGCAGTTTCATTCTGCTTATATTGGTTTTATCTAAAAGAATTTTGCGCTTAATTTCTCAATAAATACATGTTTTGCAAGGATATTTCCCCTGTCTTCTGAGTCTAAATTATAATGCAGGATCATAACCACAGAAAACAGTAGCATAGCATTCATATAAATTAATAGTGCTAGTGCTAGGTCGCTTCATTCGTGTTTGAATTTTTGAGACCCTATGAACCATAGCCTGCCAGGCTCCTCTGTCCAAGGGATTTTCCAAGCAAGAATACTGGAGTGGTTTGCCATTTCCTCCTCCAGGGGATCTTCCTGACCCAGGGATTGAACCTGGGTCTTCTGTATTGCAGGCAGATTCTTTACCATCTATACCACCAGGGAAACCCCATATAAACTAATAATATTGATAACTGATAATTTCTGAAAATTGTAATGCATGTCAACAGTTTAAGGTAGTGAGCATTTTGGATTATAGATGAACGATCTTTAATTTTCAGAAGAATAAAGTGAAAGGTAAAAGTTGATATACATTCACAAGTGTAAAGTTATTTGCTAATTCAATGCAACAGAGATTTTAATTCAATATTTACTGTGTTCACCATTGTGTTAGGCAAGTTGTCTAGTCTGATTGTTCTCAACATGTATTCTAAATGTGACAAGTAATTAATTTAGAATTTGGACAAAACTCATTATCTTCAAAATTCATGAACATCAACTATTTTTAGTTGTTATTTACTGTAAGAAGCCATAAAATAGTCTCACGTTTATCAAAGAAGCCATAAAATAGGCCCACGTTTATCAAGGTCTGCACCAGGATACCTCAGGTTGCTGCCATAGCAAATTCTTAGGGGCACCATATGGAATAGTTTAAAATTTTTAAGGGAAACTCAACAACATTTGTCAGATATCATCCGAAGTACTGGCTCAAGGAAGTTCACAATTTCAGTGTTAGATTGACCCTTTGATGATGTCACCTTTTTGCAATGATACCTGCAGTTACTGTGATAAAAAGCAGATGCTGCAGGAAAATCAATTTGAAACAAGTGAGGGCAATAGTTTCTGGTAAGATTCCAAAGATTTAGAATATGTGCAGGGCTCAACAGGTGTACCCATCCCACTAGTAAGTAGTTGTGGTTATTTAGTAAGGAAATTAAAATGTTTTTCTTTTAATTTTTGTCTTTTTGTTTTTCGATAGCTACTAAATTGTTGCAACATAAAAATGTATTAAGTTTTTTTGACCTAACTGTTTGATAAACAAAACAATAGTAGTTCTTTTGACTTGGAAATGCCATGAAAAAATTATTAAAACTTGAAGGATATCTTGAACGGGGAAATTTTGAAACCCTCTCATGTTGACAAACTTGGACTCCCCACCCCCCCACCAAATATGGTTTTAGTCTTTTTTGATGGCATTTTTCTAGTAATCTTGTCTTTGGCATCCACTCTAGAAGACATTTCTATTTATAATAACTAGTGTCTAGAGTATTATGGAAGCACAGAAAATGAGACATAACATTATCTACATGTTTATTACTCATGTTATAGACATCCTTTTAAAATCTTGGTTAATACTCAAAGCAATCTTGAAACATGAATAATATTCCCATTTTATAGGCAAGGAACCAAAGATCAAAGAAATTAAATATTTTGCTCAAGATTATACAGCTCAATGGGTAAAACTAGTATTTAAATCTAGTTCCAAAACTTGTTATATTTTCATGATAAACAACAAGTAATTTTCATGTTTATGGGAACCCTGTAATGATGACTTCTTGACGTGATACTTCAGATGTTAATTTCAGTTTAAGGAAGTGTTTTGGGTGGGGGATCAAGGGAACAAGGATCTACTGTCTTAGGACTGGGAGTAAAGACTCAATGTTAGATTTATATGTTCGTTCACCAATCCAAAATTGGGCAAGAGAACTAAACAGACATTTCTCCAAAGAAGACATGCAGATGGCTAATAAACACATGAAAAGATGCTCAATATCACTCATTATTAGAGAAATGCAAATCAAAACCACAATGAGGTATCATCTTACGCTGATCAGAATGGCCATCATCAAAAAGTCTAAAACAATAAATGCTGTAGAGGGTGTGGAGTAAACAGAAGCCTCTTACACTGTTGGTGGGAATGCAAACTGGTAGAGACACTGTAGAGAACAGTGTGGGAGATTCCTTAAAAAACTGGGAATAGAACTGCCATATGACCCAGCAATCCCACTTGTGGGCATACACACTGTGGAAACCAGAATTGAAAGAGACACGTGCACCCCAGTGTTCACTCCAGCACTGTTTACAATAGCCAGGACATGGAAGCAAACTAGATGTCCATTGGCAGATGAATGGATAAGGAAGTTGTGGTACATATACACAATGGAATATTTCTCAGCTCTAAAAAGGAATGCATTTGAGTCAGTTCTAATGAAGTGAATGAAACGAACCTATTAAACAGAGTGAAGTAAGTCAGAAAGAGAAACACAAATACTGTATACAGACGCATATATGTGGAATTTAGAAAGACGGTAAAGATGGTAATGCAAGGCAGCAAAAGAGACACAGATGTAAAGAACAGACTTTTCGACTCTGTGGGAGAAGGCAAGGGTGGGATAATTTGAGAGAATAGCACTGAGATGTGTATTAACATATGTAAGAAAGATGATCAGTGTAATTTCCATGCATGAAGCAGTGCACTCAAAGCTGGTGCTCTGGGGCAACCCAGAGGGATAGGGTGGGAAGGGAGGTGGGAGGGGGGCTAAGGATGGGGGGGACATGTGTGCACCTATGGCTGATTCATGCCAGTGTATGGGAAAAACCATCATATTATTGTAATTATTCTCCAATTAATTAATTTAAAAAAAGATTCATGTGTTAGTTCTTAGTACCTTAGTTGTACATGCTAACCTTTTGCTTCATTTGCTGGATTATTAAACTTGTTAGTGCATTTGGTAGTTTCATTTCCGTAATAGACAATCAGTGAAGATGGTTTTAGTGTACACCTAGTTAAGTCTGGTCATCTACAATTTAATAGTCTGTAAGAGTCAAGTACTACAGTGTTACCTTTTCATTGTGAATTTTATAGTTGAATATATTCTTACCTTTGTGCTCCTAGAGCATAAAGACATTTCTGGAGCATATAAAAGACATCTTGTTATTTGTTGTCCATTATCTCCTTCTGGAATTTCTATAGTATTTTGAATTAACTCAACCATTCTACATAGTCCTTAACCATTTATTGCCCGTATATTTTTGTCTCTTTCTGCTGCATTCTTTGTCATTTTTGAGACATGCCTTCCAGTATATGAATTCTCTTTTTAGCTGTTTCTGATTTCTTGCAAATCTCTTTTAGTTTCTTCCCCAGCCCTAAAATACAATTATATGTTTCATTCATGGATGGCCTGGTTGTTTTGTTTTTTTTTTTTTTAAGATCTCCCTTGTCATTTTTCTTACATTTAGTACTTTCTCTAGGCGTTTTAAATATATTAATGTTCTTTTATCTAATAATTCTACTACTTACAGTATTTTCAGGTCAGATTCTATAGCTTATTGTTTCTACATATACTTCATGTAGTAATTTTTTGTCTACTTTTAATTTGTTTGGTGACTTTTGAATATGTGGAGTTTGATTATTTTATGAGGAAGGTGATTCTCCCATGCAGTTGGGATAGTACCAATCTGGAACCCTTTAAATTTGGGAGCAATATGAATTCAGGCCATAAACTTGCGTAATGGGAGTCCTTTTTTCCTTTTTATTGTACTTGTTCCAAGGCAGACAGGCATGTATCTCTGGCAACTCACTGTTTGGATTTTTGTTTGTTTTCATAGTTTATGATTTGTACTTTTGCCGTAGTACAAAAGACTCTTGACTGTATGTTGATTTTTATACTTGGCTCCCTATCCAAATTGAACTGTAAATTCCTAGCCTCAAAAATGGGGCTTTTTTACCTACACTCTAGGTCACACATCAACTGATGCCACAGAGTCCAGAAAATATTGGCCGAAGAACTCTGCCTAGCTCGATTTTTGCCTCCTTTTATCCTTATGTTCCTTTATAGACTCTTTAGGTTCCAACTTGCTCAGCCATGTGTTTAAATAAGTTTTTTTTTTTTTTAAGGTGTTCTTTAGTCAACATTTTTAGATAGTGGTATCCCAAGAGGGGTGTTAACTTAATATCTTGGTCTGCCATAGTAAAAAAGACAACCCATTTGATTTTTTGGAGCCTTGACAGTAATCAGTGCTCACTGAACTCAGAAGCAAGTTACAAACATTACAACTCTTCTATATGGATTTGCTATTATGTTACCCAGAGGTAGAATTAGAACTCTTTGACCATAAATTAGAACTGCCCTGACCATAAATAACTAACTCCTACTGCCAAAGAAAATTTAAAATAATGAAATTTGCCTCAAAAAATATATCTCACACTCAAAAGACTATAGCAAATCTTGATAAAATATAATAGGGTGGTAGTGGTGATAGGTAACCAGTTGTTAGATGTTCTATATTCATGCTTGATTCTTACACCAAAGCAGTAGAATAAAACTGGTTATAAATTGAAGCACAGTTAATTCAAAAATATATTTTCTGTTTTATATTAAAGTGTTAGGCTAAAACAGATTTTCTTCCAACCCCAAAATAGTAACATGAGAACAGTCTATTGTCACAGAAGTCATCCTATTATAAAGTTATTCTATTGTAAAGGGTATAGTCTTTATTTAAAATGTTAAGCTACAAATATTTATCCTTTTGAGCCATCTGCTCTCCTAAATATCCATGTATTTTAAACTAAAATCTGAAAAACTGAGATAATTTAAAACCTTTGCATTGTTGACTCGATTTTTTTATAGCATGTATCTTGCTTTGAGTTGAAATAGATTGATGCAGTAAGCTTACTTGCAAAACATTACATTATCCTTATGTAAAAAAACAGAGTTTTAAATCCTCTCATAGAAAAGAACTCTATATCTGAGGGAAATTATTTTATCAAAAATATTTAATTTGTAATGTAAATAAAATAAATCTCTATTCAATATATTTATCCCCTCCAGACTTTGTCTATTCTTGTAATTTTGTATATATATATTTAACTCTTAGTTTAAAATTCTACTAGATGAATTTATGTCTAAAATCATTACATTAATTAACTAAGAAAGTTCCTATTAGGATTTGTGGAGGAAAGTTTGCTCCTCATTCTCTCCTGATGAAATAATTTTAATTTGTCTTTATAACTCCAGGAAATATTATACCTTTAGCTATTTTCATGAATACATGTTTTATTAAATGTTTATTTCGTATTTCCTTTTTCAGTGTTCTTCCTCTAAACATTCGGATAGAGATTAGTCACTCTTGTACTACCTCTACTCATCCATCACTCACAGTCTGTATGCATGTGTACACACATACAGACAAACACAGCATTCCCAGAGGACTGAAAACTGGAAAGAAATATGCATTAGAGCTGGACAAAATAGGGGTTTAAGAAACATCCTTGAGAAATAGTAGCCATGATCTTAATGAATTTTCAATTCAAATTCTTATCACCTGGACTGTACAAAAAACTTAAATGTGTGAATTTAGTTCAGAGCAGTTTGTGACTAGTAATGCTTCTGAGGTCTTGACAGAAACAGGTGCAAATCCCTGGTGAACATATTTTATCCTAAAGTTCAGAGTGGTCTTCCCAGGTGGCACAGTGATAAAGAGTCTGCCTGCTAATGCAGGAAACACTTGGATCAGGAAGATCCCCTGGAAAAGAAAATGGCAACCCACTCCAGTATTCTTGCCTGGGAAATCCCATGGACAGAGGAGCCTGGAGGGATACAGTCCACAGGGTCACAAAAGCATCAGACACAACATTAGCGATTTACTGTCAGCAACAACAAATCCTCAACAAAATTAATTTGAGACTGAACTGAACATATCCTAAGAATCATTTTGACCCTTCTGATTTGTTTTCCCATGTTACTATTACCCTTAACTGTGGTCAGTAGCTTTGGCTTAGATTCCAATAAGCCAAGCAAGCTGAAACAGTTGTGCTGAAAATAAGGTTTTTGTTTCTTTTGCTAAGATATCATTTGATTGATTTTCTAATTTTTGTTTTGGATTAGAATTACTTATATATTACTTTGATATCAATGGAAGATGTGAATTTATAGTATTTTTTTTCATAGAAGTTGTAAAATTACAAAGTAAATAGAAGAGCAGTAAATGATATTGAAAAATTTGTGGCACTCGTATTTTGGTAATGAACTTCTTAAAGCTCCTTAAAGAAGCATATGCCAGCAAATTTGGAAAATGCAGCAGTGGCCACAGGACTGAAAACAGGTCAGTTTTCATCCCAGCCTTAAAGAAGGGAAATGCCAAAGAATGTTCAAACTGCCTCACAATTGTATTCATCTTACATGCTAGCAAAGTAATACGCAAATTTCTCCAAGCTATACTTCAACAGTGCAAGAACTGAGAACTCCCAGATGTTCAAGCTGGATTTAGAAAAGGCAGAGAAACCAGAGATCAAATTACCAGTATCTGTTGGATCATAGAAAAAGCAAGAGAGTTCCAGAAAAACATCTAATTTTGCCTCATTGAGTACATTTAAGATTTTGTGTGGATCACAACAAACTATGGAAAATTCTTGAAGAGATGGGAATACCAGACCATCTTACTTGCCTCCTGAGAAATCTGTATGCAGATCAAGAAGCAAGAGTTAGAACCGGACATGGAACAATGGACTGGTTCAAACTGGAAAGGAATACGTCAAGGCTGTATATTGTCACCATGCTTATTTTAACTTATATACAGAGTATATCTGGAGAGGGAAATGGCAACCACTCCAGTATTCTTGCCCAAAGAATCCCCATGGAGAGAGGAGCCTGGTGGGTTACAGTCCATGGGATCGCAAAGAGACAACTGACTGGGCAACTAAGACAACACACAGAGTACACCATGCAAGATGCCGGGTGGTATGAAGCAAAGCTGGAGTCAAGATTGCTGGGAGAAATATCAATAACCTCAGATATGCAGATGACACCACCCTTATGGCAGAGAGTGAAGAGGAAATAAAGAGCCTTTGATGAAGGTGAAGAGGAGAGTGAAAAAGCTGGTTTAAAAGTCAACATTCAGTGGCAGACTTTATTATCTGGGGCTCCAAAGTCACTGCAGATGGTGATTACAGCCATGAAATTAAGACCCTTGCTCCTTGGAAGAAAAACTATGAGAAACCTAAACAGCATATTAAAAAGCAGAGATACTACTTAGCTGACAAAGGTCTGCACAGTCAAAGCTATGGCTTTTCCAGTAGTCATGTACGTATGTGACAGTTGGACCATAAATAAGGCTGAGCCCTCAAAAATTGATGCTTTGGAACTGTGGTGTTGGAGAAGACTCTTGAGAGTCCCTTGGACTGCAGTGAGATCAAACCAGTCATACCTAAAGGAAATCAGTCCTGAATATTCATTGGAAGGACTGATGCTGAAGCTGAAGCCCCAATATTTTGGCCACCTAATACAAGGAGCCGACTCATTGGGAAAAAAACCCTGGTATTGGGAAAGACTGAAGACAGGAGGAGAAGGAGATGACAGGGGATGAGATGGTTGGATGGCATCACTGATTCAATGGACATGAGTTTGAGCAAGCTCCAGGACATGGTGAAGGACAGGGAAGCCTAGCATGCTTCAGTCCATGTGGGTTCCAAAGAGTTGGACACGACTGAGTGACTGAACAACAAAAAGAAGTGTTGTTTTATAGTATATTGATCTTATAATATCTATGCTTGTTTCTTTAAAAAATTTTTTTCTCTAAATATTTACTTTTATTGAGTGTAATAGTTGATTTACTGCTGTTCCAGTCTCTGTTGTGTAGCATAGTGACTCAGTGTGTGTGCCTGTGTGCGTGTGCATCTCCTTGTTTTCTTTTTGTGCTTTAAACTCTGGTTGGAGGAGAGATTATGGTACCTTCCTCCTTTTGCAAGCTTGTAGGTGTTTATGAATTGCATAATTATAGACAGAGATCCACAGCAATGTTTTTCCAACTCTGATCTTAGATCGCTTACATTGGAATCACCTAGAGTGCTTGCTTAAACAAGAGTCCAAAATGCAGTACTTGGATGCAGTCTCAAAAACAGCAGAATGATCTCTGTTTGTTTCCAAGGCAAACCATTCAATATCATGGTGATCTAAGTCTGCCCTGACCAGTAATGCTGAAGAAGCTGAAGTTGAACGATTCTGTGAAGATCTACAAGACCTTCTAGAATTACACCCCAAATGATGTCCTTTTCATTATAGGGGACTGGAATGCAAAAGTAGGAAGTCAAGAAACACCTAGAGTAACAGGCACGTTTGGCCTTGGAGTACACAATGAAGCAGGGCAAAGGCTAGTAGAGTTCTGCCAAGAGAATGCACTGGTCATAGCAAGCACCCTCTTCCAGCAACGCAAGAAAAGATTCTGCACATGGGTATCACCAGATGGTCAATACCGAAATCAGATTGATTATATTATTTGCAGCCAAAGATGGAGAAGCTCTATACAGTCAGCAATAACAAGACTGGGAGTGGACTGTGGCTCAGATCATGAACTCCTTATTGCCAAATTCATACTTAAAGTGAAGAAAGTAGGAAAAACCACTAGACCATTCAGGTATGACCTAAATCAAATCCGTGATGATTATACAGTGGAAGTGAGAAATAGATTTAAGAGACTAGATCTGATAGATAGAGTGCCTGAAGCCAGCTTGTACCCCTGGAAGTTCTTGGTTCACATGCTGCTGAAACCTAACTTGAAGGATTTTGAGCATTGCCTTGCTAGCATGTGAAATGAGTACAGTTGTATGGTACTTTAAACATTCTTTGGCATTGCTGTTCTTTGGGATTGGAATGAAAATTGACCTTTTCCAGTCCTGTGGCCACTGCTGAGTTTTCCAAATTTGCTGGCATATTGAGTGCAGCACTTTCATAGCGTCATCTGCTAGGATTTGAAATAGCTCAGCTGTAATTCCATCACTTCCACTATCTTTGTTTATAGTAATGCTTCCTAAGTCCTGCTTGACCTCACACTCCAGGATGTCTGACTCTGGATGAGTGACCATACCATCCTGGTTGTCTTAATCATTAAGACCTTTTTTGTATAGTTCTTCTGTGTATTCTTGCCACCTCTTCTTAATATCTTCTTCTGTTAGGTCCTTGCTCTATCTGTCCTTTATTGTGCCCATCTTTGCATGAAGTCTTCTCTTGGTATCTCCAGTTTTCTTGAAGAGATCTCTAGTCTTTCCCATTCTATTGTTTTCCTTTCTTTCTTTCTTTCTTTGCATTGTTCACTGAAGTGAATAATCTCTCCTTACTCTTCTCTGGAACTTCACATTCATTCACGTGTATATTTCCCTTTCTCACTTGCCTCTCACTTCTCTTCTTTTCTCAGTTCTTTGTACGGCTTCCTCAGACAACCTCTTTGCCTTCTTGCGTTTCTTTTTTTGGGGGATGGTTTTGGTCACTGCCTCCTGTACCGTGTTACAAACCTCAGTTCGTACTTTCTTCAGGCATTGTGTGTACCAGATCTAATCTCTTGAATCTGTTTGTCACCTACACTGTGTAATCATAAGGGATTTAATTTTGGTCATACCTGAATGGGCTAGTGGTTTTCCCTAGTTTCTTCAATTTAAGCCTGAATTTTCTAGTAAGGAGCTCACAATCTGCATCAGAGTCACCTTCAGGTCTTGTTTTTGCTGACTGTATAGAGCTTCTTCATCTTTGGGTCAGAGAAAATAATCAATCTGATTTTGGTGTTGACCATCCAGTGATGTCCATGTGTGTTATATTGTTGGAAGTGGGTGTTTGCTATGACCAGTGTGTTTTCTTGGGAAAACTCTGTTAGCCTTTGCCCTGCTTCATTTTGTATTCCAAGGCCAAACTTGCCTGTTATTCCAGATATCTGTTGATTCCTACTTTTGTATTCCAGTCTCCTGTGATGAAAAGGACATCTTTTCATCATTCAAGTGTTAATTCTAGAAGGTCTTTTAGGTCTTAATAGATCTGTTCAACTGCAGCTTTTTCAGCAATAGTGGTTGGGACTAGACTTGGATTACTGTGATAATGAATGGTTTGCCTTGGAAACGAATGAGGACCATTCTGACATTTCTGAGATGGCACCCATGTACTGCATTTTGGACTGTTTTGTTGACTGAGGGAATCTTGCCAACAGTAACAGATACAAGATTATCTGAGTTAAACTCACCCATTCCTCTTAATTTTAGTTCACTGATTCCTAAGATGTCTGTGTTTACTCGTTCCATCTCCTGCTTGACCATGTCATATTTACCTTGATTCATGGACCTAATGTTCCAGATTCCTATGCAGCATTGTTCTTTACAGCATTGGACTTAACTTTCACCACCAGACACCTCCACATCTCAGTGTCATTTCTACTTATGCCCAGTGTCTTCTTTCTTTCTGGGGCTATTTCTCTGCTCTTCCCCAGTAGCATATTGAATAACTTCTGACCTGAGGGGCTCATCTTCCAGTGTTATATATTTTTGCTGTTTTATACTGTTCATGGGGTTCTCCAGGCAAGAATACTAGAGTGGTTTGCTATTCCCTCTCATGGACCACACACATAGTGTACAATCCAGTGGTTTATATCTTAGTCTCTTCTTTATCCCTAATCTCAGAAGATTGCCCGATATATGGTAAGTATTAATATTTGCTCAAAAATATTTGTTAAATATATTCATGAATTTGAATGTTTAACTTTGAAATTGACTTTTAAAGTTCTTATGGAGAATTTGTAGGTTTAGTTGGAGTGTTCATTGCCTGTTTGCCTGTCAGTATTTAACAGTTAACCGGTAGTGCTTATTTAGAAGTTATAAAATGCCCTAACCCTTCCTATTTGTTGTCAGTAATCTTGTGAGGTAGATGATGGTCTTTTTCTCTTTTACAAGCGAACCATGTGGAGTTTAGATAAAGCAAATGATTTGCTGCAAGGACATATAGATTTATACGTGACCAGATTCCAGACTGGAACCATTAGCTTTTAGTATCTCTTGAATTCTTACATTAACTTTGTATCATATACCCATATGTTCATTAACTAAAGGATAGTTGCAAAGTTAAAGTCTATATAATTATCATTAAGATACACATATAAATAAGTGAGTACTTTGGACTATTTCACATGTGCTGAAAATAATAGTTGTCTTTGATAATGAGCGTGAATTTTCATAAATTTAGGTTGTGTTCATTTAAATTTGAATTACATAAAAGAAAATAGAGTGGACCTACTTCTAAATTAATTCTGAAAAGCAGAAATAGAATTACATGGCAGTTAATGAAGGAGCACACAGTGGTCTTTGAATTACCTAAATTAGTTATTTTCTTGCTTGTTCTACAGATACTTGAGTTCAGCTCATTAAATTTTCTATTATTTCTTTAAAGCTAATGCAATCAGCAATAATACAAGGAGTGAAAAAAGATGAAAACCAAGTAGAGCAGGATGTTTTGTTGAGAGTGTGTGCATGTGAAATGAGGGTGAGAGATCTGGGAAAAGCCATGATAATATGAAAAGATAAAGCTTACTGGTATTTTTTATTTGGACTGATAGAATCTCTGAGAACTGGAAAACTAGAGATATTCATTATATAGGATCATCTTTTTTGAAAGAATATGTCAATCTTAATGAGTAAGACAGTATGCAAAAATATGCATGCTTGTATGAAAAAGGGAATATTTGTATATATCTCTTTCTGTGCAATTGCTTTTATATGCATATAGGGACATATAGGAAGCTGGCATATCAGTGTAGGGAGGAAGATTTTACACTATGCTTTCCTAACTTTGATTTTTTAACCATTTGAATGTTTTATTTATTATAAATATAATTTGAATGAAAAATAATTATCTTAAAACAAATTAATTTTCTACATGATGAGAGAAAACTGTAATCAAATTAAATTTCTGATTTTATGATTTTCAGTTGAATCTTCTCTGAGAGTTTTCTGTTTTGAGTTGGTTGTTAGCAGTTTTGATATCAGCCATTGTGGTCCTCTAAATCTATTGTACTGTACTGGATAATAATGAAGATGTTTAAAATTTGTCCTTTATCTTTACCTTTTCTTAACAGCTGTTATTTTATTCGGTTCTGCCTGTGAACTGAATCCTTTATTTATCTTAATGTTAAGAATATGTTTAGTTCCTTTAATTGCATGAAGCCTATCATTTTATATGTTTCATAATAAAATTATTCATTTTATTTTATATCAGAAATGAAGTTATCGGATTTTTTTAGCTTTATTGAGATATAATTGATAAAATAAAATTGCACACATTTAATATATGCATTAGGATTAGTTTGGGCTTTTGCAAACACCCATGAGACTACCACCATAATTATGGTAGTAAATATATTCATTTCCCCAAACTTCTGTTTTCTTTTTTGTTGTTGTTGTTTGGTAAGCACTCTTAATATGAAATATGTCTTAACACATTTTAATAAATACCAAATAGCTAACTGTAGGTATATGGTGTACAGTAGATCTCTAGAGCTTATCTTGTATAAAGAAACTTTATATCCATTGGGAAATAGTTTCTCATTTCTTTTACTGCCAGCCCTTGGCAACCACCATTCTATTTTCTGCTTCTATGACACTGACTATATCAGATACCTTATGTAAGTGGAATCATGTAGTATTTTCCTGGGATCAGTATTTTCCTTTTGTGACTGCCTTATTTCATTTAGCATAATATCCTCTAGGCTTATGCATATTGTTGCAAATGTCAGGAATTCTTTCATTGTTAAGGCTGAATAATATTCCCATGTATGTGTATACCATGTTTTCCATTTATTTGTTGATTGATATTTGGATTGCTTCCATGTCTTGGCTATTATATGTGGCAGTGAACATGGCATAAATATATCTTCAAGATCCTGATTTCATTTCTTTAGGATATATACCCAGAAGTGCGATTGCTGGATCATATGGTAGTTTTGTTAATATTTTAAGGAACCTCCATACTGTTTTCCAGTGTGGCCACACTATTCTACATCCCCACCAACACAATATAAGGGTTATCCTTTCTCCAGATTCTGGCCAACACTTGCTAGCTCTTGGTTTTTTAAAGTAGCCCTCCTCACAGGTATGAATTGGTATGTCATTGTGATTTTGATCTCCATTTCCCTGTTGGTTAGTGATGCTGAACATCATTAGTGATGATGAGTGATGTATATGCCTAGTAGCCATGTTTATGCCTTCTTCTTTGGCAAATCCTTTGCTTGCTTTAAATTAGCTTATCATTATCATCATTATTATTATTTTGCTATTTTGTTGGGAGTTCTTAAATATCTTTTAATACTAACTTCTTATCAGATAGATGGTTTTCAGATAGAATACCTTTCACTCTGCAGATTATTTCCTTTACTATACAAAATATTTTTAGTAATATAGTCCCTCCCACTTGACAATATTTTTTGTTGTTGTTGCCTGTGCCCCTGGTGTCAAATCCAAGAAATAGTGGCCAAGACAAATGTCAGGAAGTATTCTCCTATGTTTTCTCCTTGGAGTTTCATAGTTTCAGATCTTAAAAAGTTTTAATTTTGAAGGTTTCCTTTTTGTATATTGTATAAGATAGAGATCCAATTTCATTCCTTTGTATATGGAAATCCAGTATTTCCAACATCATTTATTGAAGAATCTGTTCTTTGCCATTTAATGTTCTTAGCACTCTTGTCAAAGAGTAGTTGAATGGTTGTATGTTGATTTATTTCTGTAGTGTCTGTTCTGTTCCATTGGTCTATGTGTCTGTTTTAATGCCAGTGTCATACTGCTTTAGTACTTTAGCCCTGTAATATATTTTGAAACCAGGAAGTGTGATATTGCCAGCTTTGTGCTTCTTTCCTGAGATTGCTTTGGTTACTTGTGGGTTTTGTGTTTCCATCTGAATTTTAGGATTGTTTTTCTTTTCATGTAAAAAATGCCTTTTGGATTTTGGTTCAGTTCAGTTCAGTTGCTCAGTCGTGTGCGACTCTTTGTGACCCCATGAACTGCTGCACGCCAGGCCTCCCTGTCCGTCACCAACTGCCAGAGTCTACCCAAACCCATGTCCATTGAGTCGGTGATGCCATCCAACCATCTCATCCTCTGTTGTCCCCTTCTCCTCCTGCCCTCAATCTTTCCCAGCATCAGGGTCTTTTCCAATGAAGTCAGTTCTTCACATCAGATGGCCAAAGTGTTGGAGGTTCAGCTTCAACATCAGTCCTTCTAATGAATATCCAGGACTGATCTCCTTTAGGATGGACTGGTTGGATCTCCTTGCAGTCCAAGGGACTCTTAATAGTCTTCTCCAACACCACAGTTCAAAAGAATCAATTCTTCGGTCTCAGCTTTCTTTATGGTCCAATTCTCACATCCATAAATGACCACTGGAAAAACCATACCCTTGACCAGACGGACCCCTGTTGACAAAGTAATGTCTCTGCTTTTTAATAAGCTGTCTAGGTTGGTCATAGTCTTCCCTCCAAGGAGTAATTGTCTTTTAATTTCTTGGCTGCAATCTCCATCTGCAGTGATTTTGGAGCCCCCCAAAATAAAGTCAGCCATTGATTCCACATCTATTTGCCATGAAGTGATGGGACCGGATGCCATGATAGGAATTGTATTTAATCTGTACATTGCTTTGGGTAGGATGGACATTTTAACAATGTTAAGCTTTCCCATCCATGATCACATAATTTCTTTTCATTTACTTGTGTCTTTTGAAATTTCTTTCAGCAAGATTTTGTATTTTTTACTGTATAAGTTAGTTACCTTTTTGTAAGTTTATTTCTAGATATTTTGTTCTTTTTTTATACTACTGTAAATGGAATTGTTTTCTTAATTTCCTTTTCAGATAGTTCATTGTTAGTGGTTAGAAATGCAACTGAATTTTATTTGCTGATTTTGTTTGCTGCAACTTGACTGAACTCATTGTTTCTAACAAGTGTGTGTGTGTGTATATTCTTTAGAGTTTTTCATGTATAACTTGATATTATGTACACACAATGACCTGCCTCTTGAGAAACCTATATGCAGGTCAGGAAGCAACAGTTAGAACTGGACATGGAACAACAGACTGGTTCCAAATAGGAAAAGGAGTATGTCAAGGCTGTATATTGTCACTCTGCTTATTTAACTTATATGCAGAGTACATCATGAGAAACGCTGGGCTGGAAGAAGCACAAGCTGGAATCAAGATTGCCGGAAGAAATATCAATAACCTCAGATATGCAGATGACACCACCCTTACAGCAGAAAGTGAAGATGAACTAAAAAGCCTCTTGATGAAAGTCAAAGAGGAGAGTGAAAAAGTTGGCTTAAAGCTCAACATTTGCAAAACTAAGATCATGGCATTTGGTCCCATCACTTCATGGGAAATAGATGGGGAAACAGTGGATACAGTGGCTGAATTTATTTTTGGGGCTCCAAAATCATTGCAGATGGTGATTGTAGCCATGAAATTAAAAGACAATTACTCCTTGAAAGGAAAGTTATGACTAACCTAGATAGCATGTTAAAAAACAGAGACATTACTTTGCCAACAAAGGTCCGTCTAGTTAAGGCTATGGTTTTTCTAGTGGTCATGTATGGATGTGAGAGTTAGACTGTGAAGAAAGCTGAGCACCAAAGAATTGATGCTTTAGAACTGTGGTGTTGGAGAAGACTCTTGAGAGTCCCTTGGACTTCAAGGAGATCCAACCAGTTCATCCTAAAGGAGATCAGTCCTTGGTGTTCATTAGAAGGACTGATGCTGAAGCTGAAACTCCAGTACTTTGGCCTCCTCATGCGAAGAGTTGACTCATTGGAAAAGACCCTGATGCTGGGAGGGATTAGGGGCAGGAGGAGAAGGGGATGACAGAGGATGAGATGCCTGGATGGCATCACTGACTCGCTGGACATGAGTTTGAGTAAACTCCGGGAGTTGGTGATGGACAGGGAGGCCTGGTGTGCTGCAATTCATGAGGTCGCAAAGAGTCAGACACGACTGGGCAACTGAACTGAACTGAGTGTCATATTTCGTTTCCAATTTGAATGTCTTTTATTTCTTTTTCTTGCCTAATTGCTGTGGGTAGAATTTCCACTACTCTATTCAATAGAAGTGGTGGAAAAAAAAAAAAATAGAAGTGGTGAGACTAGATATCCTGTCTTGTTCTTCATCTTAGAGAAAAAGCTCTCAGTTTTTCACTACTGAGTATGACAAACCTGTTGACTTTCACATATGGGTTTTATTATGTTTAGATATACTCCTTCTAAATCTAATTTGTTGAGTGTTTTTATCATGAAAACATGTTAAATTTTGTAAGTACTTTTTCTGTATCTATTGAGATGATCTGTGATTTTTATCTTTTCAGTCTATGGATAGTATTAATTGATTTGGGTATGTTGAACCATGCTTGCATCCTAGCGGTACAGCTCACTAAATTATAACATGATCCTTTTATTGTGTGGGTGAATTCAGTTTGCTAGAATTTTATTGAAAATTTTTGCATTTCTATTTTTGGATATCATTTTCTTTCTATTTATTTTGGCTTCCACTATCCTTGTATGGTCCTTTACCACATTTGGTTGGGAATATTTCACTACGTTACTTCTCTGTCTTTTATCTTTCACTAATTAGATTATTTTGCATGCTCCTCTTATAAAAGTTTTTTCCATACTAAAGACATAGCTGGAGAAGAAGGAATTGAGAGGGGAAAGAAACACTAGTTAGAGGTAAGTTTTGCAGAAATTCTAAGGAGAAAGGAGGAGAGATTGCAGTTAAATGAGATATGACACTCTTCTAAGAGACTGAAAAAAGACCTTTTAGGAAATTTTGCTGTGTTCAGGTAGTATGATGTGTAATTCCTTCATTCACATATTTTAGATTTAAAGTTGTTTTGCTTATATTTTGTCATATATGTGAACTTTTTCTCATATATGTGGGAAATATATAAAATATGTTAATATAAAGTAAAATATAGTAGCATTGTATGTGTTATATAATAAATATGCAAATATATAAATACATATATGATATCTAAGAATACATATATATATCCATTATATATAATATACATAATTACATATGTTTTGGGTCTCTATCAAGATTATAAAGTTCATGGAATCAAAAACCATCACTTTGATCTGACATATAACCCCGAATATTGCTAACATAAGTTTTTATTGTTTACTCTTCTAATCTTTGTATTGAAGAGTGTATCTTTCCATGTGTTTGTGTCATCTTCCGTTTCTTTTATCAGTTTCTTAGAGTTTTCCAAGTGCAGGTCTTTTACCTCCTTAGGTAGGATTATTCCGAGGCATTTTAATTCATTTGATGCAATTTTAAATAGGATGGTTTCCTTAATTTCTTATAGAAATGCAACAGATTTATGTTAATTTTATATCCTGCAACTTTACTAAATTCATTGATGACCTCTAGTGGTTTTTGGTGGCATCTTTTAAGATTTTCTCAATAGAGTATCATGCCATCTGCAAACAGTGACAGTTTGACTTTTTTCTTTCCTGTTTGAATTTCTTTTCTTTCATTTGTCTGATTGTTGTGGCTAGGACTTCCATACTGTGTTGATTAAAAGTGGCAAGAGTAGTCATCCTTGTACCTGATCTTAGAGGAAATGCTTCAGCTTTTCACTGTTGACTATGATGTTAGCTGTGGACTTGTCTGTCATATATGGCCTTTATTATGTTGAAGTATGTCCCCTCTATGTCCACTTTCTCAAGTTTTTAATTATAAATGTATGTGGATTTTATTGAATGCCTTTTTTGCATCTGTTGAGCTGATCATCTGATATTTTTTCCCTTCAACTTGTTGATTTCATGTGTCACATTGATTTGTGGGACTGAATCTTCTTTGCCTCTTTGGGGTAAATCCCACTCTATCATGATGTGCCATCCTTCTTATGTGTTACTGGAGTTGGGTTTGCCTATACTTGGTTGAGGATTTTTGCACCTGTATTCTTCAGTGATGTTGGCCTATAATTTTTTTTCTGTGATATCTTTTTCTAGTTTTGGTATCAGGGTGCTGCTAGTCTTTACATTTGGAAGCATTTCTTTTTTTGCAACTTTTTAAAAATACTTTGAGAAGTATAGGTATTAACTCTTCTGTAAATGTTTGGTGGAAGTCACCTGTGAAACCATCTGGTCCTGAACTTTTGTTTGTTGAGAGTTTTAAATTACTGATTCAGTTTCAATAATGGTAAGTGCTCTGATCATATTTTTCATTTCTCCCTGGTTTAATCTATACAGTCCATTAAAATTCTCCAAGCCAGAATGCTGGAGTGGGTAACTATTCCCTTCTCTAGGAGAGCTTCCCAACCCAGGGATCGAACCCAGGTCTCCTGCCCTTCAGGCAGATTCTTTACTATCTGAGCCACTAGGAAATCTGGTTTAATCTTGGGAGATTATATATTTCTAGGAATTTGTCCATTTATTCTAGTTTGTCCATTTTATTGTCATATACTTGTTTATAGTCTTTTATGATCCATTGTATTTTTATGGTGTTGGTTGTAACGTCTTTTTCATTTCTCATTTTATTGATTTGGTCTCCCTTTTTTTCTTGATGAGTCTGACTAATGATTTATCAATTTTGTTTATCTTTTCAAAGATCTGGATCTTAGGTTCATTCCCCTTTTCTACTGTTTTTTAGTCTCTATTTATTTCTCCTCTGATCTGTTTGAAATCTTTTTTTCCACTAGCTTTGGATTTTGTTTGTTCTCCTTTTTCTAGTTCCTATACGTGTAAATTTAGGTTCTTTATTTGAGACTTTTCTTTTTTTCCTGAGGTAAGGTAAGCTTTGTAATTGCTATAAACTTCTCTCTTAAAACTACTTTTGCTGCATCATATAGATTTTGGGTTTTGTGTTTTCATTTGCATTCAGATATTTCTTGATTTTTCTCTTTGATTTCTTCAGTGATCCATTGACTGTTTAGTCACATATGTTTTTTTTTTTTTAGGTTTGTCCTTTTCCTTTTTTTTTTTTAATTAGTTGGAGGCTAATTACTTCACAACATTTCAGTGGGTTTTGTCATACATTGACATGAATCAGCCATGGAGTTACACGTATTCCCCATCCCGATCCCCCCTCCCACCTCCCTCTCCACCCGATTCCTCTGGGTCTTCCCAGCCCACCAGGCCCGAGCACTTGTCTCATGCATCCCACCTGGGCTGGTGATCTGTTTCACTATAGATAATATACATGCTGTTCTTTTGAAACATCCCACCCTCGCCTTCTCCCACAGAGTTCAAAAGTCTGTTCTGTATATCTGTGTCTCTTTTTCTGGTTTGCATATAGGGTTATCATTACCATCTTTCTAAATTCCGTATATATGTGTTAGTATGCTGTAATGTTCTTTATCTTTCTGGCTTACTTCACTCTGTATAATGGGCTCCAGTTTTATCCATCTCATTAGAACTGATTCAAATGAATTCTTTTTAACGGCTGAGTAATATTCCATGGTGTATATGTACCACAGCTTCCTTATCCATTCGTCTGCTGATGGGCATCTAGGTTGTTTCCATGTCCTGGCTATTATAAACAGTGCTGTGATGAACATTGGGGTGCACGTGTCTCTTTCAGATCTGGTTTCCTCAGTGTGTATGCCCAGCAATCACATATGTTTTACTATCCATATATGTGTTTTGTAGGCTTTTTGTTGTTAATTTCTAATCTCATAACGTTATTGAAACAGATACTTGATAGGATTGAAATTTTCTTAAATTAGCCTAGCTGTGATCTATCCTGGAGAAAGTTCCATGTGCACTTAAAAGCAGTATTCTCCTGCTTTTGAGTGAGATGTTTATATTATATATGTGTGTGTGTGTGTATGTTTGAACTCCATCTAGTCTAATGTGTCATTTAAGGCCAGTGTTTTGTTTTGTTTTCTTTTGTTCATTTATTTTCTGGATGATCTTTCCATTGATCTCAGTGGGATGTCAAAGTTCCCTGCTATTATTTTATTACTTTCAGTTTTTCTTTTTATGTCTATTAATATTTGCTTTATATATATAGGCACTCCTATCTTGGGTGCGTGTGTTAACATCTTTTTCTTGGATTGGACCCTTGATCATTATGTAATGTCTATCCCAGTGCAGAGTCTGACCTGCTGGTGTGTGGATTGCATCTTTAGGCTGCAGGGCTGTGATTTTTTGTGGGTGGTATCTACCCATTGATGTGTCAGGCTGGTACCAGTGCTAGAGCAGGCTTGCCGGAGGACAGAGCTGGGACCCATCATATTCTGAGGCTAGTACCTCCCCACTGGTAGATGAAACTAGGTCCTGGAGTTTTATTGGAGGGTCCTGTGGGTCCTGATTCTAGCGTTTGTGCACTTGTTTATGGGAATAGGCTCTGGGCTCTCTGGTGGGTAGGACTGTGTCCAGGGGAAGTTGAAGGCTCAGAGGACATTAAGGCAGCCTGTCTGCTGGCAGACACGACTGTGTTATTGCCTATTTAATTGCTTGGCCTGAAGTGTCTTAGTGATGGCTCCTACAACTTATTGAGCCAGAGCATGTCTGGATCCTGCTAGAGGGAGGGTTTCAAAATGGTTCTTGCTAGCAGTAGTGTCTGTGTGGTGGAATCAGCTACCAGTAATGGTTGCTGCCAGTGTCTGGGTCCCTGGGGTGGGCTACAGTTGCCTCCTACCTCTCAAGTAGACTCTTCATGATAAATAAGTAGATCTAAACTGGACTTTTTCCAAATTAGTGCTTCTGCCCTGGATCCCAGAGCTTATTAGATTTTGAGTGTGCCCTTAAGAGTGAAGTCTCTGTTCACCCCAGCCTTTTGGGACTTTTGGAAATAATCCCTACTGGCCTTCAGTGCCAAATGCTTTGGGGGCCTCTTCTTCCTGGTACATGACCTGCAGCCTGGAATGCCCAACATGGGACTTGGACCCCTCACTCCATTGGGAGAATCTCTGCATTTGTAATTGTTCTTCTGTTTGTAGGTCACTTACGGGAATTGACTGTATTGTGACTCTGCCCCTCCTCCATGTCTCCTTGTGGTTCCTTCTTTATATCTTTGTTTTCAGTCTTTTCTAATAGTTTCTGGTCTTTTAAACCAATGGTGGTTGGTTTTAGTTGTAATTTTGCTGTGCCTATTAGAGGAGGTGAACTCAGGGTCTTTTTACTCTGCCATATTTGCCAACATTAGAAATGAATTATATATGAGCATTTGAAGTAGAAGTTTATTAGAATTCTTTACTTTAGCTGAGTTTTAGTTTTAACAAGGAAAATGTGTAACTAAATAGATCTGATCTAATAGCAGATAAATTTTGAATTTTTATTTTTTAACCTATCATAAAGCAATGAAAAGATTTCTAATAATAAAAATAGTTTAGAGGAGAAACTTTATATTACTGGAATGCTCTCAGTTGACAACATCCATTTTTCCTTTCCAATTAGAATAGCTGGACATGGCAGATCTGCTGCTGCAGGTTTATTTTTGAAATTGTAACAGATGGTTACCATTATTCTTCCTTAAAACAGTAAATGAAGGGACCAGACATTAGAAAGTGAATTTATTCAGTGATTTACTCACATATTTTTGTTTCATGAATAGTGACAATATGAGACTTTAGCTTAAAGGGGGAAATCAATTGACATTATAATAGTATATCTGTTATCTTACATAAATGTTTTGGTCAGATACTTAAACACCCATGCTTTTAAAATAGTTTTTGAAATAATCTTTATAACTTCAGAGAAATCATATGGTTTAAACTGTAGAAAAGTATTTTTTCTTTGTTGTTTTCTACGTTAAATTTTCTTTTTCCCACTCAGTGTGGTTTTCCCTTTTATTGCCTATTTTTTTCCCTTTATCACCTTGGAGAATTTTAGCTTTGTGTCAGTTTTCCTAGCTTTTGAGTAGTTCATTGTATCAGTCAAAATTCAACCAGGAAAAAAATCAGGAAGTGATTTACTGGGATTAGCAGTTGAAAGAGTAGAATAAAAGGCAAGTAAAACCTTTGCTAGACCTTGGTGTTACTGCTAACATTTAAGGAGTCCGGAAGGTGAAGCAACTTCAGGAATTGTATATGGGTGATTGTGGTTGCCTCCATTTCCAAACGTGTAATTTGTACAAAAACACCTAGAAAGAAATGTTACTAAGTTAACAAAAAATTTGACACTATAGAAGGGGGATATGCTTAATTTTTGAGAGGAAAGTTAGCTTTCTATATTCTGTTAATGGCCTAGGGTGGCATTATTTTTTTTTTTTTTTAATGCATCATAGTCCATGCGGCTCTCTCTCACCTTTTCCTTAATGAGTCTATATATTGTATCTCTTTTGCAAATCACCAAATTCTTACTACCTCACGTCACTGAATCCAAGTCTTATTGTGCAGTGTTTTTCTTTTTTTAATCCTTGATGTACTGAAGGAAAACCAAATAGGCCACATTTATAGGATGGAATTATTGAATGTACATGAGAAAGAAAATTTTTTTTCTCTAGGAAACAAGTACTAGGAAAAGTAAAAGGTAAAGGAGATTATATTCAGATTCTTATATTACATTCCAGATTACCGTTTGTTGGTCACTTTTAAGTTCTCCACTGGAGGATGAGAAGAAATGATAATAGTTTCATAGAAAGTGAAAAGGGAAAATACTCAAAATTTCAAAGAAATCACTAATTTGGAAGGCTGTGCAACTTGTCTGTTACAGTATGTCAGTGATACATATACCTCTTCATAGAAATCCTACAGTTCCCCTTTTAGGTACTTCCCATCTTTGTCACTCTAACCTCATACAGGGTTCTCTGTAGGAGAAAAGATTTATTTCATTCTACTGCGGCATCCCTGATGATTCTAAGTATTCAAGTGCTATAATTATAAATGCTTGAACAATGTTTATGTGCATGATTATGACCAGCAATTCATTAACTATGAGAGTGAGTGAAGAGAGAAGAAGAAAAAGGTTGTATCTTTTTTGAGTGAAATTTTGAACATAAGCCAATATTCAGAAAATCATTAGAACTCCAAAGTGAGAATTCTTAAACCTAATACATTTTTTCTTTTAATCTTCTAGAGATCAAACAGTTTAATCTTTCTCTGGGAAGTCAACACCCATTTATTTACCCATAAAAAATCTCAAGCTTTTTTTCCTGAAGAAGACTTGCTCCAAAGATAGAGAAATATTCACATTGGACTATTACATGAAGAATAAATAAAACTTAAATCATTGAAATTAAATCATTGAAATTTGGGGTTGATTTGTTATAGAATCTGACTTCCCCGGTAGCTCAGACGGTAAAGCGTCTGCCTACAATGCGGGAGACCCAGGTTCGATCCCTGGGTGGGGAAGATCCCCTGGAGAAGGAAATGGCAACCCACTCCAGTATTCTTGCCTGGAAAATCCCATGGACTGAGGATCCTGGTAGGCTACAGTCCATGGGGTTGCAAAGAGTTTGATACAACTGAGCGACTTCACTATTGTATAGAATCTAGTGTTACTCTAGCTCTGTGTTGTCCAGATAGGGTAGCCATTAGCTACATGTTGTTATTTAAATATATTAATATAAAATATTTTGGTTTCTCAGTCATATGCATTCATATCAAGTACTCAGCAGTCACATATAGTTAGTGGCTATAGTATTCGAATGTACAAATAGACTGTTTCCATCTTCACAGGAAGTTCTATTGCACAGAGCCACTCTGGTACACTCTTATAAGCACCTGAGTTTGTGGTTCCTGATTTAGGACCTGAAACAAAGAGAAACATAATATTCTTGTCAATTATAAATGATTATACATGATTATTCAGTAGGGATTAAAACACTGTTAACATTTGTATGACAGTCATAAGTTAAGAAATACTTTCATATGTTATCTAATTTGATCTCCTAAACCAACTTTTTGACGTTGGTAAGCACAGATTTCACCCTTCATCCTTAAGAGCATTTTCCATCAACAGATCTTTCTTATTGTGAGGGTGAAGCTTTATATAAAAAAACACACAGCACAGAAATAGTAATAAGTACCTCTTTTTTACTTCTTCATCTTGTGGCTTCATCTTCCCTTAAGACCTTGGAGATTGTTGCTCCCACATAGTAATGGAGAGAAAATTCTAGAAAAGTTCCAGCCTGGAAGTAAAAAAAGATCACTGCTTACATTCAGTTATTGAAAACTTGTCATGTGGTCACATCTGGATCCGAGGAACTAAAAAATGTAGTCTCTGGCTGGGCAACCACTATGCAGCAATATATTTGATGATATGGTAAGAGGAACACACACATTTTTGATGTTTGATTTTGCCACAAAAGACTAGGCAAGTAATACACAAGAGTGAAGTGGGCCAGGTGTCAGTGCATATGCGTTCACTCTGTGTGTGTGTGGGGAGTGGGCAGAGCTGTGGCATGCCGTGTACATGGACAAGTTGCTATTCATTATCAGCTAGTGTTGTCCTGTCTAAGGTGCCAGATCTTTTAGTTTTAGGGTTTTCAATGAAAATCTGAGGCTCCTGTTTTAATATCCCTGGTTTTGAAAGATTATAAATTAAATAGCTGTAACCATTCATGTATACGTTTTTCTATAAAACAAGTATCATGTTTAACTTTTAAGAAATTGTGAAATTGTTTTCCTAAGCTGCTGTACCACCTTACATTCCCACCAACAATATATGAGAGTTCTAATTGCTCTGTATCTGACATTTGCTCATCAGTATCTTTTATTTTAGCCATTCTGAGAGGTATGTAGTAGTATCTCCTAATGGTTTTCATTTCCCTCTCACATTGGCTAATGATTTTAAGCATTTTTTCCTATAGTTATTTGCCATATGTATATCAACTTGCGTCAAGTTTTCATTCAAATCTTTTACTTATTTTTGATTGAGTTGTTTGCTTTCTTCCTGTTGAATATTGAGAGTTCTTTATATACTCTTATTTAAAGATATATATATAAAGCTTATATGTAGATATAAAGATATATGTAAGCCCTTTGTTGGATTTGTGAGTTGCCAACATGTTTTCTCAGTCTGTAGCTTGTCTTTTCATTTTCTTAACAGTGTGTTCCATAGAGCAAAAATTCTCAATTTTGATGAACTTGCCATACATCAGTCACTAAGATTTTTTTCCTGTATTTTCTTATAAAATTTTATAATTTTGCATTTAATTTTTTTAATAAGGTGTGAAGTTTAAGTCAAATTTCATTGACTTACATATGGATATTCAGTTGTTCTAACACTATTTGTGGAAAAGAAAATAGAATTTTGTAGGTTGCCAGGAAGGAAGATATTTCTTAACTTCTGTATTTTCACTCGGAAACTTCCTATAAGGCTTTCTCATTTCCATTGTTATAGCGAGTTCATTTGCTATAATGTGTTGAAAATTGCCTAATTTTAATCAAAATCATGTATGTTTACTAATGCTTATCATAGTGATTTCTAGCTACACTATTCCTTCCCCAAACCATTAGATTATGACATAAGCCTATAACCGAATGCCTGGAGTTCAGTGTGGTATTGTTTACTTGCTCAGTCGTGTCTGACTCTTTGTGACCCCATGGACTGTAGCCTGCCGGGCTCCTCTGTCCATGGAATTTCCCAAACAAGAATACTGGAATGAGTTGCCATTTCCTTCTCCAGGGGAGCTTCTTGACCCAGGAATTGAACCAGGGTCTCCTGCATTGGCAGACGGATTCTATACCACTGAGTCACCCAAAAAGGTTTTATCTGCTAGCAAACATTTCTAAAAGGCAATCAAAAAGAATTTAGAAGCAAATGTTTTAATGCCTGAAATGTGTAAACTGTATAGTTATTTCGGACATTATGTACAGAACTGTTCTAACACATTCAAAAATCATTCAAATCACTCAAAATCATTGAAAAATCAGGAAACCAACAAATAATTATTGAGCATTCATTTTCTAGGAATTAGGTTCGGCAGAAGATAGAAAGACAATATATAGTTTTAATGTCCTCAGAAATCCTACACTCAAGTTGACATGGAGTAAAATCTAGACCTGCAAACTCAAATATCTTCAGTTTCCGGAAAAGTATTGTAAACATTTTGAGTTCCAGATATAAGAAAATAGGGAGAGTTAGGAACTTTGTTAGCCCAGAGAGTTCATTCATGATAAAAGGCATTCACACAAACAGCAATACGTACAGATGTCGAAAGAAATCACTTTAAAAGATAGGCTGTAAGTTTGCAACCTAGCCTCCGACTGTGAGGATCTGCCTTTAAGTGTCTGGAAGGACTATGAATTTGAAAGGATTGCCCTTACAAACAGTCGCGTGCATATGTACATACACTTGGCTTTCTTTAGTCAAAAAGCAGATTCTTCAAATTTCTCATTGGCTTTATATGTAAGTAGGGTGTTTATGTGTGTGAATGTGTGTACACGTTCTTATGTATTTACTGTGGTGAATATCGTAGTCCTTTTATTCTCTCCTACATTTTCTGATTGATCATTACTGGTATTTTAGTTTTGCTTTTTAACCTTTCAACTCTTACTTATTCTACTAAGCTCTTATGTGTGAATTTAACTATAGCTGAAAATTGTATGCTTTCCTGACTTTTTAGTGATAATGTTTCTGACGTCTCACCGTTTAGTATAGTGTTACTTTTGATTTATTGTATTAATATATCCCCTTTGGAAATTTCCTTCTATTCCTACTTTATTTGAATCTTTAGATTTTGCTTATTTAAATCAGGAGTCAATATAGAATTTTATCAAGTACTTTTCCAGTATCTGTTGAGATGGTTTTATGTTTTTTAATTTACATTGAACCCTACTCCAGTGGTGAACCTGACTTGGACAAGTTAATAGACCTTCATCTGTATCAGAATCCATGATAAATATGTTGTAGATACTTCTAAGAAAATGTTTTGTCATTTTCTATTTGACTCCTCTATTCCTCTAGTGCAGAGTTTCTCAGTCTCAGCTTTATTGTCATTTTGGACTAGCTAATTGTCATGGGAGGCTCTCTTGTGCATGATAGGCTGTTAAGCAACACCTCTGGTCTCTCCCTGCTGGATGCCAGTACTACCATCTAAGCTATAACTAATGAAAACTTATCTAGACATTGCAAAGTGTCCCCAGGGAGCAAAATCACTGCCAGTTGAGAGCCATTCTGGTGGTTTTGGCAGATTTTTTTTTTTTCAACAAAGAATAAGAATGTAGATAAGGCAATTAAAATTATAATCTTGTTGAAAGTACCTTTGGGATTTTTTTTTTTCTTTTAGCATTTTACTGAATTTTACAAATGCATGTTGCTGGAATATAAAAAATGTTATAAAGATATGCTTCTTCAGTGCTATAAATTTATAACTTCAGTAGCTTATAATGTCTGAGGTAAGGTGTCAGAAAGTTGAATTAGCTTTGGCAGGATGCCTGGATGAACCACTTAGCAGGGAGCAGGGGAAACACAGAAATAAAAAAAGAAAATGAACAAGTTCCATCCTTAATTGTTCATCTTTCTCAATGCAAAATATCTCCATAGTATTTATTCAATTTATATATAAAATTAGCATACAAGAATGCTAAATACTAAATGTAGTACCTTTTTTTAAAAAATTAGGATTGTTCCTACTAAGTAGTTTATAATGCATTTAAAAGTAACACACATACTGGGAACATTAACAAAAATGATATATATGATTACATGACAAATGAATTGGGATTACTATTGAATATTAAAAGTCTGTAGAGGAAGGAGGTCATCTTTCTTGGAATGGTGTTTTTCCAAGTTTTCAATAGAAGCATTTTGCTTTTACTCTACTCTTTCTCTAAAGATCAGACTGTCTTTGTACTATTAGTCTCCTCATTCAAGTTATGACCAGAGTTTAGAGCTCATTTTATGGACCTGAAGTTGGGGTATTCTCCAGCTGCATGTTCTTCTATCTACAAGTTTCCAGTCAGTAATATGGGTTAATGCAGTACTACGAATTCTATTAACCTCTCTGCAGTTAACTTGCAAGTGAAATGAACTATTTTATTGTTGAAAATCATGATTAATAGGTAGACCTTTCTTCCTGGTAGTCCTGTTGTTTTTTTATAGTGTTACTTGAGAAGGAAGAACAGATATGTTAGAGGTAAGAAGAATAGAAAAGTTTGAAAGATAATTGCTGGTTAATGTGAAAAGTAAAAACAGTGAAAAGAACAGCTGCAGGTCAGCTTGACTGAATCTTCCACTCGTACTCCTGGCAAACATTCAAAAAGAAATTGGATTTTTCCTCCATATATACAGCGTTTTTTGTTTGTATTGTTTTTCTTTTTTAAAATACTTAATTCTTATTTTTCATTGAAGTAATACATTCACCTGTTTTAAAAAATCAAACAATGCTAAAATAACTTATAACAACAATGAAAACCAGCTACCTGCTTTTATCCTGCTGTTTCCAGAAGCAACCAGTTTCTTGCAGTTGTTTCTTCTGATATTTGCATGCATATTTCATACAGTGCCCTTTGCTGTATCTATTTTAGACATTATATGTTTGTTTTCTGTGGCTACCATAATAGATGATTATAAATGGCTTAAAACAGCACATATTTGTTATCTTACAATTCTATACTTTAGAAATCCCATACAGGATCTCGACTGCACAACAATAATACAGGATCTCGCTTAGGCTGAGATCAAGATGTGGGCAGGACTACATTTCTTTCTGGAGACTGAAGGGGAGAATTCTTTTCCTTGCTTTTTCCAGCTTTTTGGTAAGAAGGTGGCCACCTTCTTACCAGGGCTCATCATCCCTTCCAGTTTAAAAGCAAGCAACATCAGGAGTCCTAATCTTCACATTACCATCTCTCTTCTACTTTTATGGTACCTTTGTAGTTTTACATTGAGAATCAACAAGATAATCCAGAATAAATTCCCTATTTTAAAGTCAGCTGATTAGCTTTATTCCATCTGCAGGTTTAATTTGACTCTGCCAGATAGCCTGGGCTTCCCTGATGGCTCCGTGGTAAAGAATCTGCCTGCCAGTGCAGGAGAATCAGGTTCAGTCCCTCAGTCAGGAAGTTCCCCTGGAGAAGGAAATGGCAACCCCACTCTAGTATTCTTGCCTGGAGAATTCCTTGTACAGAGGAACCTGGTGGGCTACAGTCCATGTAGTCGCAAAGAGTTGGACATGACTTAGTGACTAAATAACAACGACAACCATACAACCTAACATATTCACAGGGGCGTTTTTCTGCCTACCATACCTTCCCAGTATGATCTGTTGCTGTTCAGTCGCTAAGTTGTGTCCGACTCTGCAACCCCATAGACTGCAGCTCACTAGGCTCTCAGTCCTCCTCTATCTCCTGGAGTTTGCTCAAATTCGTATCCGTTGACTCGTGATGTTATCCAACCATCTCATCCTCTATCGCCCTCAATCCTTCCCAGCATCAGGGTCCTTTTCAGTGAGTTGGCTCTTCTCATCAGGTGGCCAAAGTATTGAAGCTTCAGCTTCAGCATCAGTTCTTCCAGTGAATATTCAAGGTTGATTTCCTTTAGGATTGACTGGTTTGATCACCTTACAGTCCAAGTGACTCAAACATCTTCTTCAGCACTATAATTCAAAAGCATCAATTGACTCTCAGCCTTCTTTATGGTCCAGACCTTGGCTACTTTTTTTCAATTCCTCCTACAGCTCAGTGAAATCCCTCTCAGTACTCTTTTCCACTTTTTCAAACTCATCAAATAATTTGACTTCTGCTTTTTACCTGGAGATCTTTCCACTGTTCCTTCACCATCAGAGTAAGTTTGTTTACCTGTACTGAAGACTGAGAATCTTCATATATAAGCCATCTACTAGCTTAAAATTGTCCACCTTCTGTAGTACCTTGTACCTACAATACAATTCCTCAGTATTTGAGGATTTTTATATGAATCACCTTGTTACTGGTATCTCCTTCTGGAGGTGCTTAGGTAATGCCTACCTGCATGCTAAGTTGCTTCAGTCATGTCTGACACTTTGCAACTCAGTGGACTATAGCCTGCCAGGCTTCTCTGTCCATGGGATTCTCCAGGCAAGAATACTGGAGTGGGTTGCCATGCCCTCTTCAGGGGATCTTCCTGACTGGGGTGTCAAACCTGTGTCTCTTATGTCTTCTACATTGGCAAGCAGGTTCTTTACTACTAATGCTCCTTGGAAGCCCAGGTAATGCCTTGGGTAACCATACAGTTGATCTTTATCTGAACCTGGGATAACATTGGAGTAGGAAAGAAAGATAAAGGAAAGGCAAAGAAGGAAAGGAGACAGGAGAGACAAATTCAGGTTACTTTCAGCCTGGACCAAGTGGTATAGAAATATACAATCTCACTTATTTAAATGCAGTGTTGTTAAAATTGGCATTAAATTAGAGAAATTTTTGAATTATAAGTTTTTGCTCATTTTTAGAATAGCTTTACTACTTTGAATATATACAGTTACCCAGAATTAATATCAGACCTTAGTTTAAATTATGACTTTCTCAGAGCTTAACTGGCACCACTCAATCTTGTGTATGCTAACACATCATCCTGGTTTTTCTGTTTTCCTCACAGATCTTATTGGATTGAAATCTTCTTATTTATTTATTTATTTATACCTGTATCCCTGATAGAAGTAAGATCCATAAGTATAAGGACCAGATTTGTTTTGTTCACTGCCTTCTCTCTCATACGTGGAACATGCCTAGCATATAATACATACTCAGTAAGTATGTATTGAATCAATGAACAAAAGTGTTTAGGCATGTTATTCTAGCAAATATATTAACAGAATTTTAGTAGCATTATCAAAAGAATCTTTGTAAATAAGGCTTTAGAGACTCACAGATGTTTCTGTTTTAGATAATTTAAATTCTACTCTCCAGTCTCATTTAATTATGGATTATACACTTTGTATATCAGCAAGAGATTAGTTTATGTTAGACCTAGGCAAATTATCATATAATCTATGAGTTCTTCATGTTTACTATAACTGTATTATGTGAAATACATGCAATGAAATTTCACTAGTGTTTATTAAGTATAAGATTATAAAACAGTTTAAAACTGCAAATAAGGGCAACAGTATCCTTATAAATAAAGGCTTGAACACAGTATAGTAAGTACTAATGGTCAGGTCAAATTTTTAAAGATCTTAAAAGATTTTCTAAATTCTTGCTAAATTTATTTATCTTTTAATTTGTACAAATTATCTTTAATTTGTAAGTGATTATAACAAAACTTGTATTCCAGTGATCATCTGTATGAGTTGTTTGAATTTAAGAATATATTTAAGTAAATATTCTTAATGATAATTTAATTTCCTAATGTTTACGTGAACTGAAGTCTGAAGAACATTCTCTTTCAGTTTTAGTTCAGTTGCTCAGTTGTGTCCAACTCTTTGTGACCCCATGAACTGCAGCCCACCAGGCTCCTCTGTCCATGAGATTATAGCCTTAAGCAAATTAACCTTTCTAAACCATACATAGAGACTGTACTGAGACAGTATATGCAAAAATGCCTAGTATAATGTCCAATATAAATTATCAATAAATTCCAATTCTCTTTTCTTCCTTGATGAAGTTGGAACAGAAACTCTTCTCATTTACCAAAATAATGGAGAAGAATGATGAGATTAAAAAATATCCATTTAACCCTAGTGAGCTTGGCTATTATCCATAGATATTAAAGAGGGGAGTTTCTAATCAAAGGCTTTTAGGGATTAAACTTTGAGCATCTTTTATAAAGCTACCTGGTTTATTTTTAAATCGTTTTAGCCTAGTCTTTTCCCCCATAGCCTCATGCTCCTTCCCAGTCCAGTAACCCTGTACTGCTGTAGGGCCATGCCACAGGACAAGCAGAGCTCACATAGCCTCTTTTTTTTTTTTTTTTTTTTTATTTATTTATTTATTTATTTATTTATTTATTTTATTTTTCAGTGGGTTTTGTCATACATTGATATGAATCAGCCATAGAGTTACACATATTCCCCATCCCGGTCCCCCATCCCACCTCCCTCTCCACCCGATTCCTCTGGGTCTTCCCAGCCCACCAGGCCCGAGCACTTGACTCATGCATCCCACCTGGGCTGGTGGTCTGTTTCACCACAGATAATATACATGCTGTTCTTTCGAAACATCCCACCCTCACCTTCTCCCACAGAGTTCAAAAGTCTGTTCTGTACTTTCACATAGCCTCTTAATGTATATCAGGATGCAGGCTGTGATAGCCTGGCCACTGTCAGAGATCAAGGAATCTTCTGATATGCTTTCTCAGTAAATACTACCCACCACGCTTTGCTCAGACACTTGCCCAGGTCTGAATAAACTCTGCATCCACACCTGAGCTCTTTCCAGTTGCCACAACCCTCAATCCAGTCTGTGATTGTGACATAAAAGTAAGCAAAGCTGAAGCATTGGCTCAGCTCAGGCTGGAGTACACGCTGGGGCTATTATGGGCAACTGGACAGCCACTTGTGCAGTCCTAATTATCCCTCTCTGTTCTGCTGTGGGTTCATTCCTCACTAGTGAAGTCCATGCTGACTACAGCCTTCCTGTTAGTCTCAGCAGAGCTCAAAATGCCAAGGAGTTACCTGTGCCTTATCTCAGGGCTGGGACCCCCAATATGGGGCTGGAACCACTTCCCCTTCAGGAAGAGCCTCTACCCCTGTAATCTCCCTTTTCCTCCAAGTCCCCTCCCAGGGACACAAGGCCTGATCTGATCACTTCTCCTGCTACCTGATTTCTTGTGGATCTGTCTTACAGCCTTGGTTGTATAGAAGTCTTTATACCAGTTTTCATTAGTTTTTAGTGAAGATTGTTCCTCATGTAGAATTTTTTTTTTTTTTTAATTGGAGTATACAGTAAAGAATCTGCCTGCAGTCCAGGAGATGCAGGTTCAAACACAGATGAGGAAGCTCCCCTGAGGAAGGAAATGGCAACCCACTCCAATATTCTTGTCTGGGAAATCCCATGGCCAGAGGAACCTGGTGGGCCACAGTCCATGAGGTCAAAAAAGAGCCCAACATGACTTAGTAACTAAACAACAGTAGTTGATTTACAATGTTACTTTCCGTTGTACAGCAAAGTGAATCAGTTACACACACACACACACACATGTATGCACACACACATATATATCTCCACTCTTTCTTTGGCATCAGGTGGTTACATCTTTGGCCACCTGATGCAGAGCTGATCATTAGAAAAGACCCTGATGCTGGGAAAGACCAAAGGCAAGTGGAGAAGGGGACAACAGAGGACAAGATGATTGGATGGCATCACTGACTCAATGGACATGAGTTTCAGCAAGCTCTGGGATATGGTGAAGGACAGGGAAGCCTGGCAGTCCATGGCATCGCAAAGAGTCCAACATGACTGAGCAACTGAACAACAAATCCACTCTTCCAGATTCTTTCCCCATATAGGCTATTAGAAGAGTAGGAGTGGAAGTCCCTGTGCTGTACAGTAGGTCCTTATTAGTTATCTGTTTTATATATAGTATTATGTATGCTGCTACTGCTAAGTCACTTCAATCGTGTCCAACTCTGTGCGACCCCATCCCTGGGATTCTCCAGGCTAGAACACTGGAGTGGGTTGCCATTTCCTTCTCCAGTGCATAAAAGTGAAAAATGAAAGTGAAGTCGCTCAGTCATGTCTGACTCTTCACTACCCCATGGACTGCAGCCTTTCAGTCTCCTCCATCCACAGGATTTTCCAGGCAGGAGTACTGGAGTGGGGTGCCATTGCCTTCTCTGTATGTCCATCCAAATCTACCAGTTAATCCTTCCTCCCAGCCATTTTACCCCAGCAACCATAAGATTGTTTTCTACATCTGTGACTGTATTTCTGTTTTGTAGATACATTTATTTGTGCCATATTTTAGATTCCATATATAAGTGATATCATATGATACTTTCTTTCTGTCATACTTAACTCAGTATGGCAGTCTCTGGGTCCAGCTTTGTTGCAAATGGCACTATTTCATTCTTTTTTATGGCTGAATAATATAATATTCCATTGTATATGAAACACATCCTCTTTATTTTTCTGTCGATGGACATTTAGGTTGCTTCCATGTCCTGACTATTTAAAATAGTGTTGCAGTGAACATTGGGGTGCATGTACCTTTTAAAATTATGATTTTCTCCAGGTATATGCCCAGGAGTGGGATTGCTGCATCATATAGTTGCTGTCTTTTTATTTTTTAAGGAACCTCCGTACTGTTCTCCATAGTGTTTGTGCCAGTTTACATTCTCATCAACAGTATAGAAAGTAAAAGAGAAATTAAGGAAACAATCCCATTTACCGTCACATGAAAAAGAATGAAATATCTAGGAATAAACCTACTTAAGGAGACAAAAGACCTGTACTCAGAAAGCTATAAGATACTGATGAAAACTTTAAGATCAGGATGGCACAGATGGGAGAAATATACCATTGTCTTGAATTGAGAGAATCAATATTGTGAAAATGACTGTACTACCCAAAGCAATCTACAGATTTAATGCAATCCCTATCAAATTACCAATGGCATTTTTCGCAGATCTAGAACAAAAATATTTTACAATTTGTATGGAAACGCAAAAGACTCTGAATAGCAAAACTACAGTAATCAAAACCATATGGTTTTGGCATAAAAACTAACTTACAGATCAATGGAATAGAATAACAAGCCCAGAAATAACCCCCCCCCCCCAACTTATGACCTATTAATTTATCACAAAAGAAGCAAAGAATGTACGGTGGAGAAAAGACAGCCTCTTTAATAAGTAGTGCTTGCAAAACTAAACTGCTTCATGTAAAAGAATGAAATTAGAAAACTCCCAAACACCACACACAAAAATAAACTCACAATAGATTAAAGACCTCAATATAAGGCTATACCATAAAGCTCCTAGAGGAAAACATAGGCAGAACACACTCTTCCATAAACCAAGATCTTTTTTGACCCACCTCTTAGAGTAATATAGATCTATTTTTGATGTGTTCATGCTCCTACTTTGCCATGTTGATCCAGAAGTCTGTAGATACTGCTTTGAAAAAAGATTTTTGCTCAGGATCTTGGTGAAATTTCATATGTCTGACTCCCCTGAACTAATTCATTCATTCACCAAATGTGTGCTGAGTTTTCAAACTATAAGTACTCACTATTTGCCAAGTATAGAAAGTAAATTAAATATAACCTGTACCTTCATTATCTAGTGGAGAATATAGATCTCTAAGCAGATAATTATAATAATAGAAGAAAAGCTATAATGCAAATATGAGTAAGACACTATTCATAGTAGAGGAGGTGCCTGTTTCTGCTTCCAGTTGTTCTGAAAGTGGTATTTGATTCCTGAAAGGTGATTTGAAGTTTTGGGGATGGAAAAGAGTATTCAAGGTACAGGTAATTGAGAGACATAAAGCAAAGGATTGCCTAATGCATTTATGAAACTGTTAACAATTGGCATGGTTGTAACAAACAGGTACTATGAAGGGGTAACAGGAAAGGAAACAAATAGACTTAAGGAGTCAAGTTTATTAAAGGAATTTTCGTCACACTTCTTAAGGTATTGCCCATAAATTAATTAGGATGTGACGTGGCAAAAATTACATTGTGGAAAGATAAGATTTGTACAGCTATGATGAGGATGCTCCTAAAACCATGGTTAGAAATAATAAAATCTTAAAGTAAGAAAGTGAAAATGGAGGAATGAATATTTTCCAGATAAATTATGGCAAATAAAAATATGAATGTCATTAAATTATGTGAAAGTGTAGTCGCTCAGTCGTGTCCGATTCTTTGCAATCTCATGGACTGTAGCCTGCCAGGATCCTCTGTCCATGGGATTTTCCAGGCAAGAACACTGGAGTGGGTTGCCATTTCCTTCTCCAGGAGATCTTCCCAACCTAGGGATTGAACCCAGGTCTCCCTCATTGTAGGCAGATGCTTTACCATCTGAGCCACCAGGGAATGTTATGTAGGGGTTGAGAAAGGTAGACATTTAAAAGATTTTCACACTTCTGACATGCACTAGTGGGTCAATTAGCATCATAACAAAAAATGTGGAGAACTGTAGCAGAGGAAGATATGACTCGGGGAGAAAACTCAAACTATTTTTGAGAAACTTTAAATTACCTTTAAATATTTCTATTCCTAATGAATTTGAATTTAGATAACCACAATGGTGTGGTCACTCACCTTGAGCCAGACATCTTTGAGTCTGAAGTCAAGTGGACCTTAAGAAGCATTACTACAAACAAAACTAGTGGAGGTGATAGAATTCCAGCTGAGCTATTTCAAATCCTAAAAGATGATGCTGTTAAAATGTCACAGTCAATATGCCAGCAAATTTGAAAAACTCAGCAGTGACCACAGACAGGAAAGGTCAGTTTTCATTCCAATCCCAAAGAAAATTCAGCATTTTCTTACGTTGTACTACCCTTGAATTTCTGGGTTAATCTGATTTGGTCACCATGTATAATCCTTTTTTTTTTTTTTTTTTGAGGACTCAAGAAAATATTAAGGCACTGAATCCAAATGTATTAAAAGGATTATACCTGGTGACCAAGTCAGATTACCCCCAGGAATTCAAGGGTAGTTCAACATAGGAAAATTAATTACTGTAATGTACCACATTAAGAGAAAGATTGAAAGGCAAAAACCACATGATCATCTCATTTGACACAGAGAAAAACATTTAACAAAAACCCAGCATCTTTCCAAGATAAAAACACTCAGAAATCTAGAAATAGAAGGGGACCTACTTAACCTGATAAAAAGCATTTGTGAAAATCCCACAACTGACATCATATTCAGTTGTGAAAAATGGAAAGCTTCACCACTGATACTGAACATTGCACTGGAAGTTCTAACCATAGTATTTAGACAAAGACAGGACATAAAAGGTATCCAGATGGTTAAGTGAGAAGTAAATCTATCTCTATTCACAGATAACATGATCCTGTGTATAGAAAATCCTAGAGAATCCAAAAGAAAGTTACTAGAATCAATAATCAAGTTCAGAAAAGTTGCAGAGTACAAGATCAACATAGGAAAATCATTTGTTTCTATACATCAGCAATGAACAATCTGAAGAGCAAATTAAAAGCTACGCCATTTAAAATAACATCTAAAAATAAAGATAGACCTATAGACCAATAGTATAAAATTAAGGATCCAGAAATAAACATGTATCCATGGAAAACTGACTTTAGACAAGGGTGCTGAGTCAAAGCTGTGAGAACAGCTTTCGGAAAGAAATGGTGCTAAATGATTGGATTTCCACATGGAAAAGAATTAACTTAAAATCATATCTCGTGCCATATACAAACATTAACTCAAAATGGATCAGTACCCTAAATAGAAGCACTAAAATAATAAAACACTTTCAAGAAAATGTAGTAATAAACCTTCAAGACGTTGGATTTGGCAATAGATTCTTATGCATTACACCAGGAAAGTGAGCAATGAAAGAAAAAAGTACATAAACTGGACTTTACCAAAATTAAAAGTTTTTGTGCATCAAAGTCTATTATCAAGAAAGTAGAAGACAACCTATAGAATGAGAAAATATCTGGAAATAATATCTTAGATAAGAGTTTAATATCCAGAATGTATATATACACCTCACCAGCAAAAAGAAAACCTGATTTAAAAATTGTCAGAGCACTTGAATCGTTATTTCTTTAGATAAGAGACACATGTGGCCAGTAAGAATAGGAAAAGATACTTTATACCCATTAGGGTAGCCATTAAAAAAATAGAATAAGAAGTATTGATGAAGATGTGGATAAATTGGAACGCTCATGCATTCTTGGTGGTAGTGTATCAATAAAATCTATACAGTCACTTCAGAAAACTGGTGGTCTTCAGATGCTAAACTTGGAATTACTATATGATTGAGCAGTTCCACCTCCTAGGTAAATATGCAAAAGAACTGGAAAGAGAGATTCAGATATTGTATGCTAATGTTTATTGCAGTATTGTTTACAGTAGCCAAAAAATTGGAGCAATCTAAGTTTCCATTAACAGATGAATGGATAAATAAATATGGTACATACATACAGTGAAATTATATGGTCATAAAAAAGGAATGATGTTCTGATGCAGTGCTACAGTGTGGATAAAGCTTGAACACTAGGCACAGTGACATTTTCCAGACACAAAAGGACAAATATTGTGTGGTTTCTCTTTGTGAGTTTCCTAGAGTAGTCAAATTCGTAAAGACAAAGTTGGTTAGTAGTTGCAGGGAAATGGGGGTAGGGGAAAATGAGAAGTTATTCCTTAATGATTATAGAGTTTCTGGGGGTTTTTTGTTTTTTGTTTTTTATAGTTTCTGTTTATGGAATGGGTAAGTTTTAGAAATAGATAGTACTGATGGTTGCCCATCATTTATCATTTAATTGTAAACTTAAAAATGGTTAAAATGTCAAATTACAATATTTACAATAAAAGAAAAGAAAAACAAAAGCTAGTTGACCATAAATGTGATATTTGTTTCCAGACTTTCAGTTGTACTGTATTGCTTTGTATGTCTATTCTTATGCCAGCTCCACATTGTCTTGATTATTGTAGCTCTTTAGTAACTTGATATCAGAAAATATAAATCCTCCAACTTTCATCTTTTCAAGATTGTTTGATTATTCTGTGTCCCTTAAATTGTCATATGAATTTAAAAAATCTGCTTATCAATTTTTGGAAGATAAGACTGCTTATCTTAAGCCCAGTCTGCCATTTCTAGTTGTGAGACTTTCAAAAATTGCTTGTCTCATTTTTTTCATAATCCTTACTATAATTTATTAGAGTTAAATGAGAAAATAAACTTGTAAAACCTGACAATTGAATGTTTGGCGTATAGTAAATACTCAGTATACTACTAACTGTAATATTATTGCTATAACTACCACTGTTACTGCCAATATAATACTTTCACACTTGACTAGAGTAAATTAATTATTCTACTGCTACTTGTAGCATAGTCTTTCTTTGAGTCAGGAAAGCAGCATGTTGTAAGGGAAATAACATGAAATTTGGAATCAGTCTACCTGAGTGCAGTGCTATAGAATACTGATGGTATGTTGAATTGATAAGTATTTTAAACCTAGCTGTATTTCATGATGCCATGAAAACAGAAACGTCAGATACTGTTCTTGATATATCTTAGTTGTGACAGAATCTGTTAATCAAAGTGGCAGTTGGAGCATCATAAAAACCATCAATAAGAGAAACTTAGTGATGATTAAAAATCTAACTTATGTTTCCTCCTTCAGTAGTCATTTATTATCTGTCTTTTTAAACAACTGTATGGAAAACCTGAGCACAAAATGGTTGTTTTCTCCTCCATAGTTATTGGGGTGGGTAATGGGCAATTACTGGTGGCACTCTGCTGCTAATGACAAAAATAGTCCATATTTTTTAATACACTGTTGCCGGTTTTGAGAATATTTTTCTCTCCTAATTTCAGGTTGGGTGGGACTATATCAGCATACAAGATAGTACCAGATGAAATAGAAGAAATCAAGGTATAGTATGGCATTTTTCACCTCTACAAAAACTTAGTATCTTGGCGGGAAGGTGGGCAACAAATTGTCTTTTCTTTATACTATTGAATCTTTACCTGTGTTGGGATATCATTTAACTCCCAGTTATTCTGTTTGAATTAAAATATACGTATCAGGTAATCATCATCCGATTTCATCTACCATCATCAATACATGGTAGGAAAGTCAGAAAAGGAACCCTTTCTTGTAAAACTCATTGAAAATTTACTTAAGAAAGCACTGTATATAAACATTATTTTGCATAAAGTATTTCTTTATCATTTTAATTTCTTTTTCCTATAGTCTCTCACGCATTGTAAATATTAGTCTTCTAATAAATTTTACTGGCCCCTTTGATAACATAGTAGGCCAGTTTCAATTTAAAATTAACAGTACAATAACTGAAAAATTGACCATACTCTTTGAATATTACAGCATAGTCACATTTTTCTGTCTTTACATTTTACTAAATTCTGTGGAATGTTAGTATTCTAGCATAACGTGTGGCCCGTCTCTAAAAAGCATGAGAACTGAACTTACTATCTTTTCCATGAATAAAATTTAACAACTGGATAACAGTAGTCAAGGATAAACAAGACTGAGTTAAACTGTTAATAATGACATGTAAAGATCTTAACAAATTGTTAACTTTGATTTGATCACACTTTTCTAAATCAATTTCAATAAATTCAAGCTGTTAGTAAATAGTTCTTTAATTGGTTACATTATTTTTAAATAAGTTGAATTCATTAATCTTTATGTTCTTTATGAACATAAAGTGTTCAGTATCTCAGGTGTCTTGTATGGGCAACATCAGGAATTAATACCATGGCTATATTCTAGCAGAAAGTTGGGGAGAAAAGTCAGGCATGTCAAGAGACTATTTCCAGCTTGATATAAATTCATAAAATAGTTTAGCTGGGAAGAACCTTAAGTCTAATCCAAATCTCATTTTTCAGAAGATAAAATGGGAATTAATAAAACTGAGCTTGTTGAAATTAATTTTTTGTGATGCTTAAAGGTGCTCTTATAATTGCAATATGTGTTAAATGATAAAGGTGAAGAAAATATTCTATGGAATATATAGGTGAGGTAGGACACTTATTCAAAAAGATAATCAGCAAGGCATTTGTGAAATTATAAACAGGAGATAATATGACACCATATCATAGGGTATAAGATGATAGGAGATGTAAGATGATATAAGATGATGTTGAGATGTAGGACTGGCATTGAACCTTTATGCCATCTTAAGAAACTGAAAACTATCGGGTGCCATTATGTGATTTTAAGAAAGAAAGTGGCATAATCAGGGTGATGATTTTATTTTGATGAATGAAAGATCTTATTTTAGTGGAGAAGAGGAGGTTCCATTTATAAGGAAGGAAACCAGATTGCAGGAATATAGGCAGTGATTGAGACTTGAACTGAAGCATGACCATGAGGTTGAAGAAAAAGAACTCATATTCAAGAAATATTATTTAAGAAAATAGAATCAGCAGTACTTGGTGATTTATTGAATATTTAAGGGAAAGTGGAAAGATTGACTCAGGTTTCTGACTTGGGAAGCTAAATAGATTGTGTTGCTGTTAATCTAAAGAGGAAAAAGGAATGTTTGAGAGGAAGTGAGGTAAGTTTTGGATTTACTGAATTTGAGGTTCCTCTTAAGTAACCTTATGTTAATCAGCCTGTAATTCAAAAGAAAGATAATTCCATCTTTCAGTTCATACTGAGATTTGTCATTATACAAAAGTTAGTTGAGCCATGCTACTAAATGGAATTACCTAAAAGAGTTATATGAGATCTTAATAGTGGACCAAAATTGTTGCTTTGGGGAAGGTCCATCCTAGAAACAGAAGATAAATATACTCTTTTATTAGTTTAATTAATAAGCAGAAATGTTGCCTATTTTTAGTAGTGACTTTTTCTCTAAAAGAGTAGTTTTTTATTATGATTTTTTTTTTACTTCTAGAATTATGACAGTTATTCCTCAAGAGATACCTTGGGGAAAAGAAGCATGATTCATGGATGACATATAATAAGTGATTTTTTTCCCCATCAGTTCCTGTTATTACATCTAAAACAACTTCAGAGCATTTGAGGCCTGAGGCATAAAAAAATATGAAACTGATTCTTCCTTTCAAAAGTGTTGGAAGAAAAATTGTCATAAAATATCTTGTCAGCATTTGTTGGCAGCATTAGTATTTTCAGCTAATATCATTTTGTTTTGGTTAGAGGTAATATGAAACATCTGGTTGTAATGTTTATTTTATTTGGTTAATATATGAGTAACTTAAAACTATCTAAATAGTATAATTGCATTTAAACTTTAAATATACTCTCCATAGTATATCATGTATAAATAAATACGCATCTGTACAAAAAGTGAAATGTTAGTTCCTCAGTTGTGTCCAACTCTTTGCAAGCCCATGAACTGTGGCTCACCAGGCTCCTCTGTCCTTGGAATTTTTTAGGCAAGAATACTGGAGTAGTTAGCTATTGCCTTCTCCAAGGGATCTTCCCATACTAGATCTTCCCAACCCAGGGTTCGAACCTGGGTCTCCCACATTGCAGGCAGAGTCTTTCCCTCTGAGCCACCATCTGTATATTTACTCTTAAAAGTTTATGATTGGTTGATGAAGCATAATTCAATTTTTGTCAAATGTGGTAGTCTTTTACAATGTTTCTAGCACCAGAAATCATTATTTAGTTCATACATAGTTTGAATTAAACATATTTATTAATTATAGTAAATCACCTCAGAGTGAATAGATGCTTGGCCAAAGCCTTAAGGGATAAAGAGCAAATACATTCTTGGCCCAATCACAACCATCTCTTCCACCCAATTTTCTGAATTTTTATCATTATCAGTTCCTTGCTTTTATTTAGTTTTACTATATATGTATACATCCATAAATATTATAATTTATTTTTGTTTCTCTTTGAACTTCATATGAATTGAATACAATCTATTGTGCCTTGCTTCTGTTTTTTAGCGCTATGAGATTCATCATATTGTTGTCTATAGCTAAAGTTTTAGGGGGACTGTATTTGTTTTGTTTTATTTTTTGCTGTAAAACAGTACATTGTGCCACAAATTATTGAGACCTCCTTCTGTTGATGGACATTCAACTTATTTCCACTTGGAGCTATTAAGAAAAGTGTTGCTATAATAGTCTTATAAAAATATATGTAAGAGTTTCTCTGAAGTATACACTGAGGAATGAAATTCCTGAGTTTCAGTAATATATAGTTCCTGGATGAAATCACAAACTGTTTTCTAAGGTAGTTATGCCAATTTATATTGCCAATTGGGTGAATTTATTTAAAATAGAGATATTTAAATATTAACTTTAATCCATTTGTAATTTATGTGTATAAATTTATTTTTATTTACAAACGGAATCACTAAACTTTTGTAATATATTCCAAATGAATCTGCTTTTGTGTGTAAAAGAACCATATTGGTTGTGGATGAATTATCATCCATCATAATGTCTTCAGTTCTGCCAACAGGCAGAAAGCATGAGGAAGTGATCACTCCAATTGAGTCAGAAATTTCGCTGGGTTAGAGCTGGATTGAGAACACGGTGGGTTTTCATCCATTCCTTCCTGTCACTGTAGGAGACTTAGCGTTAATAGTATTACATTCTAGCCTGACTCTCTTGCCTCCAGCCTAAACAATAAAAGCCTCAAACACTGGCATATATCTTGAAGTGGGAAGTTTCATTTTTCTTTGGTTAGGCTTACTTCCCTGGCAGATCTTTCTTAAGTACTATGAAGAATGCAAAAGACTGTCCTCTGCCTTTCAGTAGTTTTTGTCTCGCCTTACGGACTTGTGTACAGCACTGCAATCCACAGTTGCTCCCAGGGAAAAAACAACCATTTGTTTAAGTCTATTCAGGTTTCCAATTTCTAAATGTCTAATAGCTTTCTGGTTTCTTTAAATCCCAACAAAAATTCTCTGCCTGGAAAAGCTGATGGGCAGCCCTGTGACCAAAATCAGCAAATACCACCAGTGGAGATAGGTGGGTGGTAGGAAAAGCCAGAGATTATTATTTTCACTTAGAAAAGTTTCCTCATTTCTAGAATTTTATTTTATCTAGTTTATTGGTCTGAAGCGCCTTACTGTCTATAAAAGTAGGATTTTTGTAATTATTTGACTCTGCTCATTATGGTGTTAAGTATTGACCTGCTGTGATCTACTGCACTCTACCCAAAAGCAGAATGCTTACATTGTATTTTTAAATGATTATAGCTAGGGTATAGAAAATCTGTTTGCTGAATGAATCCTTTAACTACTTTTTATGAAACACTGTTATTGTATCTAGTAGTTTTTCAGTTTACTGATTTATATGAACTTTAGTAACATGAGCTCACAAAATCAAATCATTTTGCCATTATATCTACTACTGTGGGCAAGAATCCCTTAGATGAAACGCAGTAGCCATCATAGTCAACAGAAGAGTCCAAAATGCAGTACTTGGATGCAATCTCAAACAACAGAATGGTTTCTGTTTGTTCATTTCCAAGGCAAACCATTCTGTATCACAGTAATGCTGAAGAAGCTGAAATTGAACGATTCTATGAACACCTACAAGACCTTCTAGAACTAATGCCCAGAAAAGATGTCCTTTTCATTATAGGGGACTGGAATGCAAAAATAGGAAGTTGAGAAATACCTGAGGTAACAGGGAAATTTGGCTTTGGAGTACACAATGAAGCAGGGCAAAGACTAATAGAGTTCTGTCAAGAGAATGCATTGGTCATAGCAAACACCCTCTTCCAACAACATAAGAGAAGACTCTACACATAGACATCATCAGATGGTCAACACCGAAATCAAATTGATTATATTCTTTGCAGCCAAAGGTGGAGAGGCTCTATACAGTCAGCAAAAACAAGACTGGGAGCTGATGGTGGCTCAGATCATGAATTCCTTATTGCCAATTTCATACTTAAATTGAAGAATGTACGGAAAACCACTAGACCATTCAGGTATGACCTAAATCAAATCCCTTATGACTGTACAATGGAAGTGACACATTCAAGGGACTAGATCTGATATACAGAGGGCCTGATGAACTATGGACAGAGGTTCGTGACATTGTACGGGAGACAGGGATCAAGACCATACCAAGGAAAAGGAAGCCTTACAAATAGCTGTGAAAAAAAAAAGAAGTGAAAGGCAAATGAGAAAAGGAAAGACATACCCATTGGAATGCAGAGTTCCAAAGAACAGCAAAGAGAAATAAGAAAGCCTTCCTCAGTGATCAATGCAGAGAAATAGAGGAAAACAATAGAATGAGAAAGACTATAGATCTCTTTAAGAAAATTAGAGATGCCAAGGGAACATTTCATGCAAAGATGGGCACAATAAAGGACAGAAATGGTATGGTTCTAACAGAAGCAGAAGATATTAAGAAGAGGTGGCAAGAATACACAAAGAACTATACAAAAAGGATCTTCATGACCCAGATAATAGCGATGGTATGATCACTCACCTAGAGCCTGAGATCCTGGAATGCAAAGTCAAGTGGGCCTTAGGAAGCATCACCATGAACAAAGCTAGTGGAGGTGATGGAATTCCAGTTGAGCTATTTCAAATCCTAGAAGATGATGCTGTGAAAATGCTGCACTCAGTATGCCAGCAGATTTGGAAAACTCAACATTGACCACAGGACTGAAAAAGGTCAATTTTCATTCCAGTTCGAAAGAAAGACAATGCCAAAAAATGTTCAGACTGCCGCACAATTGCATTCATCTCACACACTAGTAAAGTAATGCTCAAAATTCTCCAAGTCAGGCTTCAACAGTACATGAACCATGAACTTCCAGATGTTTTCAAGCTGCATATAGAAAAGGCAGAGGAATTAGAGATCAAATTGCCAGCATCCATTGGATCATTGAAAAACCAAGAGAGTTCCAGAAAAACATGTACTTCTGCTTTATTGACTGTGCCAAATTCTGTGACTATGTGAATCACCACAAACTGTGGAAAATACTGAAAGAGATGGGAATACTAGACCACCTTACCTGCCTCCTGAGAAATCTGTATGCAGGTCAGGAAGCAACAGTTAGAACTGGACCTGGAACAACAGACAGGTTCCAAATCGGAAAAGGAGTACATCAAGGCTGTATATTGTCACCCTGCTTATTTAACTTATATGCAGAGTACATCATGAGAAATGCTGGGCTGGAGGAAGCACAAGCTGGAATCAAGATTGCCTGGAAAAATATCAGTAACCTCAGATTTGCAGATGACACCCCCATTATGGCAGACAGCGAAGAGGAACTTAAGAGCCTCTTGATGAAAGTGAAAGAGGAGAGTGAAAAAGTTGGCTTAAAACTCAACTTTCACAAAACTAAGATCATGGCATCTAGTCCCAATATTTCATGGCAAATAGATGGGGAAACAGTGGAAACAGAGACAGACTTTATTTTCTTAGGCTCCAAAATCACTGCATGTGGTAACTGCAGCCATGAAATTAAAAGACGCTTGCTCCTTGGAAGAAGAGTTATGGCCAATCTAAACCGCATATTAAAAAGCAGAGACGTTACTTTGCCAACAAAGGTCCATCTCGTCAAGGCTATGGTTTTTCCAGTAGTCATGTAAGGATATAAGAGTTGATCCATAAAAATTGCTAAGCTCTGAAGAATTGACACTTTTGAACTGTGGTGTTGGAGAAGACTCTTGAGAGTCCCTTGGACTGCAAGGAGATCATACCAGTCAATCCTACAGGAAATCAATCCTGAATAGTTATTGGAAGGACTGATGCTGAAGCTCCAATAAGCTGGCCACCTGGTACGACTCCTTAGAAAAGACCCTGATGCTGGGAAAGATTGAAGGCAGGAGGAGAAGGGGATGACAGAGGATGAGATCGTTGGATTGCATCAGCAACTCGATAGACATGAGTTTGAGTAAACTCCAGAAGTTGGTAATGGATAGGGAGGCCTGGCGTGCTTCAGTCCATGGGTCGCAAAGAGTCGGACATGACTGAGCGACTGAACTGAACTGAACTGGTTGTTTAACGATCAATGTCTCAAACACTGTGTCAGTTGCTTTAAAACTACTAACTGATTTTAATCCTCATAACAAACATATGAAGTGGGTATTCTTCTTGTTCCTATTCATAAATGAGAAAGATGAGAAGAGCATTAAGAATATCCAAGATCACACAGCAAATATTGTGGAAGTCAGATTCAGACCCAGAGTCCAGATTATTTTATGATAATGAGCATTAGTAGTAGTGCAGGTACAACACATTGTTTATATGATCTTCCTATGTGAATATAGCAAGCTGACTTAGGAAATGTTTACTTCAATATGTGTTAGTTTCTGATACCCCTTTTCTTACTTGGATTGATGTTCTTAAATTTCTTTAAATCTCTGATTTACCCATTCATTCATTCAATAATAATTTATTTGGCATTTGTTTCTTCTGTATTTAAACTTGGTTATCTCATCTAGTTTCATAGCTTTTATTTGGGTTCTTTTTTCTAAAATACACTTTTTAATGATGTATAATATTTTTTACAAGTTGTACATAAAAGACATAAAATCATAAGTATAAAGCTTGTTTAATTATCACAGATAACACATCTGAATAACCACCACAGATAAAGAAAATATCACAAATCACAGAAATCTCTCGATACTCACTTCCAATCATTACACCTTACCTCTTCTTCAAAGGTAATTACTGTCTGACTTCTATCACCATTAATTATTTTACCTGTATAGCAATGGTTAATTGTTGTGTTTTTGTTATATTGAATATACAATTTAGTTATCCATTCTTATGATGAAGGGTATTTGGGTTATTTCCAGGTAGCAGCTGTTATAAATAATGCTGTAATAAACAGTCTTGAATATGTCTTAATGTATATATGTACACATAATCTCATTAGATATACACTTAATAGACAAGCTAGGTATGATCTAGAGGTACTGGATCATAGGGTATATAAATGAATAATTTTACTCGATTCTGCCATTTTCCCAAATACATGATGAATTTATATTCTCTTCAGCATTTAGGGGGCTTCTCTGGGGTCATAGGCGTTAAAAAAAGTCCCTGCAATGTGGGATACTGGAGAATTCCAGTTAACTTCATATTTTCACTAACATTTAGTATTGTCAGTCTTTTCATTTTAACCATTTCAGAGATTGACCAAAAATGATTTAAATATATATATTTCTCTGATTACTAATGATGTTGAGCACATTTTCATATGTTTTTTGGCCATTTGGATATCCTCTTTTGTGAAGTGACTATTGATGTGTTTCATGTTTTAAAACTTAGGGTAAATATGTTTTCTTATTTATTAGTGGGCATTCCTCGTATATTCTGTATGATTCCTTTGTTTGGTATGTGTATTGCACATATATTCTCCTACTCTGTTGCTCCCCTATTTACTCTCTTAAAAGTCTCTCTGATTAATAGAAATTACTTTAATGTAACTCAGTTATAATTAGTGAGTAAATATTTGTGGATTAAATGAATGATCCTAAAGACATTTAATGTCTGGTACAAGGGGCAATCTTATTCATTATAAAATGTAGTTTTTCTATTTAATATATATTAACAATTCTTTAGAGCACAGAAGAAACAGTGACTAATTCTGGCTTAGAGGGTAAAGAATATCTTCAAGCAGAACAAAATGAGAAGGGCTTCCATAGCAAAAACACACAATGTGAGCAAAGACACTAGAGTCAACAGTGTTTTTGAGAAAAGTAAGTGTGTTTCAAGTCAAGGGATCATTAAAAATAACTTTAGGAGATGACTCTGGAATGTTCGGTTGTAGTCACATTGTAAATTATTTGTATGTTTTAGGGAGGGAAGCTTTCAAAGATTTTGAAACAAAGACATTTTCAGGTATATTTCAAAGAGTTAACTATCCTTACCAAAATGAACTGGAAGGCGGCACAGAGGCAGAACACTTAAGATGCTCTATACCAATCTAGATGAATGGTGATAAAGGGAAGGCTCATGTTTTTGCAAGAGTCATGGAAAGTGTGGGAGGTACACCACAGTGTTTAATAAAACAGACTCTGTCTTAATTGAATTGTAACCATATCTTAACCATTCTGTGCTTTCCTTAAAATACCGGTAAAACAAACCTACCTTTGTTGGATTAAAAAACCTGCTCTTGTTATTGTGAGGATAAAATGTTTATAAAGTACACAGTGCCTGGCACATGGTAAACACATAGTAAATGACACCTATGTGGTATGATCCATGTAGACTTGAGAAGTGAAGAGCTATAGATCAATTTAGATTTTAAGCTTAGGCAACTTCATAGAAGATAATGCCAATCCCTGAGCTAAGGAATTAAATGGAAAAAAATATATTTAGGAGGAATAAAGAATGTTGAGGATCTTTAAGGTATATGGGTAAAGAACCTAAAACTGAAAATTTATTCATCTCCCAACACAATCAGTTAGTGTTTTTGTCTGGTTTGTTCACTGTTGATGATTTCCGCCTCTCTTTTTCTCTGGTAATGTTCCCTTAACTGAGACACTTTTTCCTGTTACCTTGTCTTCAGAATAAGGACATCCCCAAGAAATGATGGAAAAAAACACATTTTAAAATATCAGAGATATCAAATTGCTGCAGGTTTTCTCTCTACCATATTTCTGATCATTTAGTCCCTTAAGAAAAAACAGACCTAGCCTTACCATTGTGCAGTGTGGAGTAGGTAATTTTCCTCTCAAAATCAGAACAATCTGTTCCAATAAAAGGAACAGTTCTTGGCTCTCTTTGAAAAGATGGTTTAAACCTACCTCTCTTTCTGCTATTTTTTGCAGCCTATAGATAGAACAATGTTTTATTGTGTCTCTTACTAATTATTATATAATATCTTTACACAGACATCTTGGCAAAAATTCCACCCAAATACTAAATTTAACCTTACTAAAATGAATTTCCTCTGCTATTCTTTACTAATAGATATGTAAATTATATTGTAACATCTTTAAAATATTTTTTACCACTGATGTCCTCATTGAAAACTAAAGCACACTGGTTATTACTATTAAAGTCATTGAAAATCAAACATTTTATATTCCAGTATCGCTAAATATTAGTGAATAAAATTGCTTTGAGATCACTTTTGTTAAGGAGACTTTTAAATAGAATTAAATTAATTACATAATATATGTTATGAATGTCCAATTATTTACCTACCCTAGCTATAGTCAGGCTGGAATAAAATAAAACCCAGAATTATAAAAGATGTTTTTCATCTTCTCATTTACTTTACTCCCCTTGACAGTGGTCCAGCTTTCAAAGAGTTTCAGTAACTTGCCTGTGGACACAAAGCCAATAAGTTGACAAAAACTGAAACAGGCCCCCAGGTCTGTCTTGCCTGTAAGTCTGTTCCCTTTCTATTACCTTTTTTTCTAACCCAATGACTTTCAGAAGAAAATTTATAAATAGTGTTGTTAAGAGACATGAAAAACTAAAAGCAGCATAGATATTTATCCATAGGGTTTTAAAATTAAAATATATAGGCTATTTTATGTAGAATTTATTACTGATGGTGACCTTATTAATGATATATTGTCAAACTGAAAAAGCAAGTAAATAGCACAAGTATGTGTGGGTTTTATGTATGGAGATTTGTATAGAAGGATGCTTAACAAATTTTAAATGGGTTATCTCTGGTAAAATGTTGGTGATTTTCAATCCTTTATACTTTTTTATTTTGATTGAATTATTTTTGTCTCTTTTTTCTTTAGTAAGTATGTATTTTTAGAATCATAAAAATCACTAAGAATATTCCCATTTAGGGTCCTGAGATTAAAAGTGGTACAAAAATAGGAACAGGTTAAAATACAAAAGTTATTTTTTTTACCAACTGTCATTTCCAGAACCTAGTTTGTAATTGTATAGCAGATGATACAAGTAAAACTTCTCTCACATAGCCATTTTTTTTTGCATATTGCCTATTCCACAATAGGGAGTAGAATGGCTTTAAATGCCAGACTCATAGAGGAGGTACTAAATTTTACTGATAAATAAAATAATAGCTGTTTAAACCTAAATTTGAGAGGAAGCTCTATTCCACTATGGCGTAATAGCTCCTATTAGAAGACCCTATGTATTTTCACAAAAAATAATTATAAATGCTGGACCAATAAATAAATAAATAAATAACTACTTGAATGCACTGGAGAGTGGCCAAAAGCAAGTAGATTCTGACATTTGGAAGAAAGCCCTAGTTGAGTATTCCATTTTGTAATGCTTAGGCCCAGAATAGACCCCAGTTCAGCCTACTTGGCAGCTGAAACCTGCAGGCTTTCTTGCCAGAGAAACAGTTTGGGCAACCACAGCTGCTTTAATGTGAGGGGATACCACAGCACATTGATCAGAATGGCCATCATTAAAAATCTGCAAAGAACAAATGCTCAAGAGGATATGGAGAAAAGGGAACCCTTCTACAGTATTGGTGGGAATGTAAATTGTTGCAGCCACTATGGAAAACACCATGGCAGTTCCTCAAGAAACTAAAAATAGAGTTGGTATATAATCCAACAGTCCCACTCCTGGGCATATATCCAGACCAAACTATAATTCAAAAAGATGCATGCACCCTTATGTCCATAGCAGCGCTATTCATAACAGCCAGTGATGGAAACATCCTAAATGTCCATGGACAGATGAACAGATGAAGAAGGTATTACGTGTGTGTGTGTGTGTACACACACTCACTCAGTTTGTCTGACTCTTTGGGACCCCTATGAACTGTAGCCCACGAAGCTCCTCTGTCCATGGAATTTTCCTGCAAGAATGCTAGAGTGGTTTACCATAACCTGCTCCAGGGCATCTTCCCAACTCAGAGACTGAATCCCACATCTCCTGCATCTCCTGCTTTGCAGGCAGATTCTTTACCACTGAGCCACAGGGAAGCCTGATACATGCATACATACATATACGTACACACAGTGGAGTACTATTGAACCATAAAAAGAATGAAATAATGCCATCTATAGCATTCCATGGGTAGACCTAGGGATTATCATAGTAAATGAAGTCAGTCAGAAAGAGAAAGACAAATACCATATGATATCACTTATATGTGGAATATAAAACATGACACAAATGAACTTATTTATAAAACAGAGACAGACTCACAGATATTGAAAACAAACTTATGATTCACTAAAGAGGAAAGAGTGGGGAGGGATAAATTAGGAGCTTAGAATTACCAGATACAAACTACTGTGTGTAAAATAAACAACAGGGTCCTACTGTATAGCTCAGGGAACTATATTCAATATCCTGTAATAAACCATAATGGAAAAGAATTACGAAAATAAAAATGAGCAGGGAAATCCTGGAAAAGATAAAGCCAAACAGAAGAGCCTTACGTTCTGTAAATAAGCTCCCTCGATCTCTGGCTGACCTCTGCACCATGAATGTACTGAGTGAACTACAAGCACATAGCTAAGGCTAAAGGAATTGAATTAAATTTTAGATTGCCATCACTACAGAGGAGACAGAGTTTTCAGTTATGTCTACCCAAGTAATCTGCTTAGTGAAATAGAAATAAATCACTATTTTTTGGAGTAATATAAAAAACCTAGTATCTCTTCAAAATATCATTCAGCATGTCCAGGATGCAATTCAAAATTATTTAACATATAAAGAAGAAAATATGACCCATTTTTAAGCAAAAACAATCAACTGATATTAACCCAAGATGACCCAGCTATTGGAATTAACAAAGATGGCTAAATCAGCTACTATAACTAGGCTCAATGAGTAAAGGAAAACATGCTTGTAATTGATAAAAAGATATGAAATCTTAGCAGTAAAATAGAGACTATTAGAAAGAACCCAATGAAAATTTTATAACTGTAAAATATAGCGAAAAAGTATTCCAAGAGTATCTTTTGATTTTTAATTCAAGGTCCCACATGAGCTAATTTAGGATTGATGACAATAAGATTATGTAATAAATATATAAAGTTATTGAATATCAAATTAAATAAATTTGGCCTTGAAGTACGAAAAGAAGCAGATCAAAAGCTAACAGAGTTTTGCCAAGAGAATGCAGTGGTCATAGCAAGCACCTTCTTTCAACAACACAAAAGAAGACTCTACACATGGACATCACCAGATGGTCAGTACCGAGACTGATTATATTCTTTGCAGCCAAAGATGAAGAGGCTCTATACAGTCAGTAAAAACAAGACTTGGGAGCTGACTGTGGCTCGGATCATGAACTCCTTATTGCCAAATTCAGTCTTAAATTAAACAAAGTAGGGAAACCACTAGATCATTCAGGTATGACTCAAATCAAATCATTTACAATTACACTGTGGAAGTGAGAAATAGATTCAAGGGATTAGTTCTGATAGAGTGCCTGAAGAACTATGGACAGAGGTTCCTGACCTTGTGCAGGAGGCAGTGATCAAGACCATTCCCAAGAAAAAGAAATGCAAAAAGGCAAAATGGTTGTCTGAGGAGGCCTTACAAATAGCTGTGAAAAGAAGAGACGCAAAAAGCAAAGGAGAAAAGGAAAGATATTCCCGTTTGAATGCGGAGTTCCAAAGAATATCAAGGGGAGATAAGAAAGCCTTCCTCAGTGATCAGTGCAAAGAAATAGAGGAAAACAACAGAATGGGAAAGACTAGAGATCTCTTCAAGAAAATTAGAGATACCAAGGGAACATTTCATGCAAAGATGGGCACAATAAAGGACAGAAATGGTATGGTTCTAACAGAAGCAGAAGATATTAAGAAGAGGTGGCAAGAATACACAGAAGAACTGTACAAGAAAGATCTTCACAACCCAGGTAATCATGATGGTGTGATCACTCACCTAGAGCCAGATATCCTGGAATGCAAAGCCAAGTGGGCCTTAGGAAGCATCACAATGAACAAAACTAGTGGAGGTGATGGAATTCCAGTTGAGCTATTTCAGATTCTAAAAGATGATGCTGTGAAAGTGCTGCACTCAATATGCTAACAAATTTGGAAAACTCAGCTTTGGCCACAGGACTGGAAAAGTTCAGTTTTCATTCCAATCCCAAAGAAAGGCAATGCCAAAGAATGTTCAAACTACACACAGTTGCACTCATCTCACACGCTAGCAAAGTAATGCTCAAAATTCTCCAAGCCAGGCTTCAACAGTACCTGAACCATGAAATTCTAGATGTTCAAGCTGGATTTAGAAAAGGCAGAGGAATTAGAGATCAAATTGCCAACATCTGCTGGATTATTGAAAAAGTAAGAGAGTTCCAGAAACATCTACTTCTGCTTTATTGACTATGCCAAAGCCTTTGACTGTGTGGATCACAACACACTCTGGAAAATTCTTCAAGAGATAGGAATACCAGACGACCTTACCTGCCTCCTGAGAAATCTATATGCAGGTCAGGAAGCAACATTAGAACTGGACGTGAAGCAACAGACTGATTCCAAATTGGAAAGGAGGAGGTCAATGCTGTATGTTGTCACTCTTCTTTAACCTGTATGCAGAGTACATCATGCGTAACACTGGGCTGGATGAAGCACAAGCTGGAATCAAGATTGCCTGGAGAAATATCAATAACCTCAGATATGCAGATGACACCACCCTTATGGCAGAAAGTGAAGAAGAACTAAAGAACCTCTTGATGAAAGTAAAGAGGAGAGTGAAAAAGCTGGCTTAAAACTCAACATTCAGAAAACTAAGATCATGGCCTCTGGTCCCATCAGGTTCCAGGTTGCAGCACAACCAACTTGATTCCTGCAACAATAGGACCCTCGCCCTCAGCACCAGCCTAGCACTAGATCTGGGATGAATACAACAAAAAAAGGGATGCAACCTTGGGCTACTTTTGGGCAAAACCATAGTTTCCCTGTTTGCTATGACCACACAGCACTCACTTGCTTCAGCATTCACCTCCGTTGGGACGAAGCATGCACTTGAAGGCAATGGAACCTTACTAAACCCAACCTTCAGAGGTTCTACTTCAATAATTTGGAAGCAGACACCGCCTTGTTCTGAGCTGTGAGCAAAGAGGAGGCACTGCCTAACATCCAGTGCAGGCTCTGGAAATCATAACACCAGTCACACCTGCTGTCAAGGGGATGGTCAGCACTGTCTGAGGAAAGATGTGACTGGCACCCATACCAAAAACAGCCCTAGTACCAAAAGTACCGGACTCACACATTCTACCCAGGGATGCTGCCACAGAAAAACACCTCTTCACATCACAGTAGATAACTGCTTCTTCTAAATTCACAGAGACAGTAAGTTAAGTAAAATGAAAAATCAGAGGAACTAATCCCAGTTAAAATAACAAGAGAAATCTTCTAAAAGAATAAATGTTGAAATATCTCACCAGTCTACTGGATCCCAAGTTCAAAGCAGAGGTAATAAAATACTAAAGAAATTAAGAAAGATTATCAATAGAAATACAGATTATTATAACAAGGAACTAGGCACTATAAAGAGGAACCAATCAAAATTAGAAAGCGAATTGCCAAGATAAAAACCATAGAAGCAATGAGTAGCAGAATAAATAATGCAGAAGAATAGGTGATTCTGGAAGATAGAATAATGGAAATCACCTATTCAAAACAGCAGATAGAAGGATGCATAAAATGAAAACAACATGTGAAATCTATGGGATAATATGAAGTGTGCCACTCTACCCATAATAGGAGTTTCAGAAGGAGAAGGGGAAATTAAAAATGTATTTGAAGAAGATGGCTGAAAACCTCCCAAGCCTGGAGAAGGAAACAGATGCCCAGGTACAGGACACAGAGGATGCCAAACGAGATGAATCCAAACAAACCCACACTAAGACATATCAAAAATTAAAGATCAAGAGAGGATTCTATAGGCAGCAAGAAAAAAAGAGTCATTTACAAGGGAACTCCCATAAGGCTGTTAGTTGATTTTTTTTTTTGGCAGAAGCTTTGCAGGCCAGAAGGGAGTGACTTGATATGTTCGAAGTCCTGAAAGGGAAAAGTCTGAAACCTAGGAAACCTACCCAGAAAGATTATCATTTACAATAGAAGAGGAGAGGGAGTTTCCCAGACAAACAAAAATTAAAAGAACAAAGCATAATAAACATACCCTAAAAGAAATATTTAATGGTCTTCTCTAAATAGAGAAAAAGCAAGAATATATAGGAAAGGGAAAAGTCACATTAGGAAAGACAGATTTATAAAAAGAAGATCACTTAAGTAACCTAGTACATAACAACAAACAACTCATTCAGCAAATGGGCAGGAAACTGAAATAGGCAGTTCTCCAAAGAAGATATACAGATGGTCAACAGGCACATGAAAAGATGCTCAACATTGGTTATTACAGAAATGCAAAACAAAAGCACAATGAGGTGTAACCTCATATTGGTCAGAATGGTTACCATCAAAGTCTACAAACAGTGAATACTGGAGAGTGTGTGGAGACAAAGGAACCTTCGTACACTGTTGGTAGGAATGTAAATTAGTGTACTCAATATGGAAAGCAGTATGAAGTTTCCTTTAAAAACTACAACTAGACCTACCATATAGTCCAGCAATTCCACTGCTGGGTGCATATCCAAAAAAATAAAATTGTAATTTGAATATCTATATGCACTCCAGTGTTTATAGCCGGTCTGTTTACAGTAGCCAAGACGTGGAAACCACCCGAGTGTCCATCAGCAAACAGTTGACTTAAGAAGAGGTAGTGTGTGCATATAAATGTAAATATACACACAATGAAATATTAATTAGCCACAAAAAAGAATGGAATATTGCCATTTGCAGAAAAATGGATGGACCTAGAGAATATCATACTCAGAGTAGTAAGACAGAGATAAAGAAATACTACATGATTTTACTTATATGTGGAATTTAAAAAATAAAACTAAGGAATGAATATGTGTATAAAACAGTAATAGACCCACAGACATAGAAAACAAACTTGTGGTTACCACAGGGGAAAGAAAAGGGGAGAAGGGATAAATTAGGAGTATGGTATTAATGGATAAAACTACTACACATAAAATAGATAAGCAACAAAGATTTACTATATAGCACAAGGAACTATTTTCAACATCTTATAATAATGTATAATGAAAAATAACCTGAAAAAAATTGTTTAGCTGAATCAGTTTGCTGTGTATCTGAAACTAACACAGTATTTAAATCAACTGTACTTCAATTAAAAAACAGAATTAACCTTCTTTAAAAAAATAAAAACAAGCAGAAACTGTTGCAGTCAACTTTTTCAGAACTCTATTTCAGAAAATAGTCAAAGGTTTATAGAAACCAAGCAAATGCTGAATCAGTAATTTTTGTTTGGGATGATGAAAAGTTTTGAAAAGAGATAGTTGTGATAGTTGCACTGCATTGTGGATGACATTAATGCCACTGTGCCACTGAATTGTGCAGTTTAAAATGGCTAAGATTCAGTTTTTATTATATAAATATTTCACCATGCTAAAAAACTTTTGGAAAAAAAGTAGAATTATATATTAGTAATTTACTACAGCATGTGTGAGTCCTGAAAACATTATGGTAAGTAAAAGAAGCCAGTCGCAAAAGACCACATATTGTGTGATTCCAAGTGTGTAAATTTCTAGAATAGTGACAGAAAGTAAATTGTGGTGGCTTGGGCCCTCACAATCTGAGAAGTAGTGACTGCTAATGTTTGCCAGGTTTCTTTTGGGATTTGGTAAATTGTAAAATTACATTAAGGTAATGTTTGCACAACTTTGTGAAGTTATTAGTAACCACTGAATTGTATACTTTAAATGTGTGACTTTATGTTATGTGAACTATATCTTGGTAAAGCTCTTTTTTAAAAAAAAGATTTTGAGTTCACACAAATACACAGTTTTTTAAGTAAGACTAATCCATTAGATGGGCTAAATGGTGAGACATGTAAAAGGACTGGTAAGTAATAATTTAATATAGATCTTAAGTGTGTATAATTAGTTTTAACATTCCTGGTCTTAATGTATTTGAAGCCAATCAGGATGTACTGGGCTCAGGAAATAGGAAGATATCCAACAAATACTAAATTATATCATCTGGATGCATATTCATCTTTAAAACTGTTTGCTAAGTGATATATCATCACTGCCTGAATGTGTAAATATTCTGTGGCCTCCTCAAGCTGTTATATGTAATTTTTTGGAAGTTGTGGATACCCTGTCTCTCTAGAAAATCCTCATAGGTATATACTTTTAGATATGATTTTATAAGAAATGTAAATCATGAGCCGTGGTAGGAACATGGAGCTTTCCTCTAATGAAATAGCCTGAATTGGATAAAAGAATCAGGAGTTTTTGAGTAAGTAAGTTGATATAAAGAAGTAGGCACAGAGAGAGGCATAATGTAAGACAAGAAAAGAGCTCTGTGAAACCACAGTAAACATGCATTAAAAAACTGGGAATCTAGAGACCAGAGTTTTATTACTGCCATCTATCACTGCTAATTGAACAAATCTTTCTGTAGAACAACAAAATACATTGGTAGAGCATATGAATAGAGGATAATAAATGGGAAGAGTGCAAATAATGATAGGAAAAATAAAACCATATTTAAATAAACATCTGTTTGCCTTCTTAGCATCCCAACTATTCATTCTAATATTATTTGCCATTGCCTTATTGAAGTACAGAAGGTATACTTTTTAGAAAAAATATAGAACAAATATAATAAAAACTATAGAGGTTTTAATTAATAATTGAAAAGATTAGCTTCTCTGAAGCAAGCGTTTATACTGATGGTTTTCCATTGGGATTTGAGAATCTTCAGGCTAAACGTCAAAGATGATGCCATCATCCCCTTTTCTCTTATAACTTGTAATATCTTTAATATGTAAACACATTCATGCATATATAGTTATTCCAAGTGTTCAATCTTGGGAACAGCATGTTTCAATATTTCTATTGCCTACATTGATAGTAGAATTAGAATCTTATTAAACTTTGATCATTATCAAGCTGGTCATATAAATTTCTCTTAAAAATTGATGTGATATCTATAAAATAGGATAAATATTCTTGCCATTATCTCACGGAATAAACAGATTTTTCCTTACCCTGCTTAGTTCTTTTGTCACGGGCTATAATAGAGCCACTAGGTAGGTGACTGGAATGCAAAAGAAGGAAATCAGGAGATACCTGGAGTAACAAGCAAATTTGGCCTTGGAGTAAAAAATGAAGCAGGGTACAGGCTAACAGACTTTTGCCAAGAGAACGCACTGGTCATAGCAAACACCCTCTTCCAACAACACGATAGAAGACTCTACACATAGACAACACTAGATGGTCAATACCGAAATCAGATTGATTATATTCTTTGCAACCGAATATGGAGAAGCTCTGTATGTCAGCAGAAGCAAGACTGGGAGCTGACTGTGGCTCAGATCATGAACTCCCTGCTGCCAAATTCAGACTTAAATTGAAGAAAGTAGGGAAAACCATTGATCATTCAGGTATGACCTAAGTCAAATCCCTTATGATTACACAGTGAAAGTGAGAAATAGATTCAAGATCTGATGGACAGAGTGCCTAATGAATTATGGATAGAGGTTCGTGACATTGTACAAGAGGCCATGATCAAAACCATCCCCAAGAAAAAGAAATGTAAAAGGGCAAAATGGTTGTTTCTGAGGAAGCCTTGCAAATAGCTGAGAAAAGAGAAGTGGAAGACAAAGGAGAAAAGAAAAGATATATCCATCTGAATGCAGAATTCCAAATAGTAAGGATAGAAAAGAAAGCCTTCCTAGGTGATCAATGCAAAGAAATAGAGGAAAACAGTAGAATGGGAAAGACTAGAAATTGCTTTAATAAAATCAGAGATACCAAGAGAACATTTCATGCAAAGATAGGTACAGTAAAGGACAGAAATGGTATGGACCTAACAGAAGCAGAAGATATTAAGAAGAGGTGCCAAGAATATGCAGAAGAACTATACATAAAAGATAGTAATGATTTAGATAACCATGATGGTGTGATCACTTACATAGAGCCATGATGCTGTGAAAGTGCTGCACCCAATATACCATCAAATTTGGAAAGCTCAGCAGTGGCCACAGGACTGGAAAAGATCAGTTTTCATTCCAATCCCAAAGAAGGGCAATGCAAAAGAATATTCAAACTACTGCATAATTGCACTCATTTCACCTACTAGCAAAGTAATGCTGAAAATTCTCCAAGCTGGACAAGAACCATATATGAACCAAGAACTTCCAGATGTTCAAGCTGAATTTAGAAAAGACAGAGGAACCAGAGATCAAATTGCCAATATCTGTTGGATCATAGAAAAAGCAAGAAAATTCCAGAAAAACATCTACTAGACTTCATTGACTACACTAAAACCTTTGACTGGGTGGATCACAACAAACTGGAAAATTCTTCAAGAGTTGGGAACATCAGACCACCTTACCTACCTCCTGTGAAACTTTTATGCAGGTCAAGAGCAACAGTTAGAACCAGACATGGAATAATGGACTGGTTCAAAATTGGGAAAGGAGTATGTCAAGGCTGTATATTGTTATCCTGCTTCTTTAACTTATATGCAGAGTACATCATGTGAAATGTCAGCTGGATGAAGCACAAGCTGGAATCAAAATTGCAGGGTAAAATATCAATTACCTCAGATACACAGATAACCCTTATGGCAGAAAGCAAAGAGGAACTAAAGAGCCTCTTGATGAAAGTGAAAGAGAAGAGTGAAAAAGCTGGCTTAAAAGTCAACATTCAGAAAACTAACATCATGCCATCCGGTCCCGCTACTTCACGGCAGATGGATGGGGAAGCAATGGAAACAATGAGAGATTTTATTGAACTCCAAAATCACTGCAGATGGTGATTGCAGCCATGAAATTAAAAGACGCTTGCTCCTTGGAAGAAAAGCTATGACAAATCTAGACAGCATATTAGAAAGCAGAGACATTACTTTACCAACAAAGGTCCATCTATTCAAAGCTATGGCTTTTTCAGTAGTCACGTATGGATGTGAGAGCTGGACCATAAAGAAGTCTGAGCACTGAAGAATTGATGCTTTTGAACTGTGGTGTTGGAGAAAACTCTTGAGAGTCCATTGAACTGCAAGGAGATCAAACCAGTCACGTCTAAAGGAAATCAGTCCTGAATATTCATTGGAAGGACTGATGCTGAAGCTGAAGCTCCAATAATTTGGCCCCTTGATGTGAAGACTGACTCATCAGAAAAGACCCTGATCCTGGAAATATTGAAGGCAGCAGAAGGGATGACAGAGGATGAGATGCCATCACCTACTCAGTGGACACAAGTTTGAGCAGGCTCCTGAAGATACTGAAGTACAGGGAAGCTTGGCATGCTGTAGTCCATGGGGTCACAAAGAGTCAGACATGACCGAGCAACTGAGCAATAACAAAACATATCTATAGTATTAATGGAAAAGGAATGATGGTACCAATAACGCACAACACAGACACAAATTGAGCAAAACTCCAGTACTATAGCTGTGTGTTCTACAGGTGAATGATGTTTCTCAGTTGTTTATAATAACTTTGGGGATCTAATATACTAATGTGATATATGGTCCTCTGTTTTCAAAGCCCTTTTAGTTTTGATTGAAATATACTGAATACTGAATATTGAATTTCTGTCAATCTGTTTGTGGTATATCTGTTTTGTTTTGACACAGAACAGAGTAACCCTAGAATCAATCCTAAGGGAAATTTTGAGGGAGATTTTTGTGGTTTGTTTTCCATACTTCAGCCATTCTCTTCTCCTAGGTAGCAAATATTTGACTGATGGAGAAAGCCTGTAATTGCATTTCTTATATTAGGTTGATTCCTAAGGATTCCTATTGAAGTCATCTTGAGATAATATGTTTGATTTACTATTATTTAGTTTTAGTTATTTCATTGTCCTTTCTGAGGTCCAGCCAATCTTAGGAAAAGCTTTCTGTTGGCAGAATAATATGCCATTTATTCAGGTCACCTATTAAGATTAATGAAGAGTACAAATATGCATAAGATATGACTCTTAAACTCAGTTAAGGCCTTAGGGAAAATAGGAGAAATAGGTCGAAAGACTTCTTTCTTAAATCCACTTAGGTCCAAAAATCATTTGATTATTCTCTTTTACAGTTTATCTTCCTTTTAAAAAATGTCATTTCAATGTTTGACCTATAAAAGTTCGTGCTAAAAAGATTACCATGAACCCTGAACTCTACTTAGATCTTCTAAGGTGATTAATGTTGTGGAAAAACTCCATACATAGTCAGTGTAACGCTGGCAAAAATAATACCTCTGAAAAATAACAAAAAATAATCACTTGTCAGCCCTTACTATGCCAAGTGCTTAATTTGCGTCAGTGTGATTCCATCTTTAGGAGCAAATCCTTGCTATTCTCTGAAGCAATTCAGGTTACTAATTTCTCATCATAGTACAGTGTTCTGCACTATTGTGATGATTGCAGAATGTGGACCCAGATTACCTTCATTCAGAACAGTACACTGGAGATACCCAAGCACAAATTAATTATACTTGAATAATTTGGCACATGATGTAGTTGCATCTTCTCATTTATATTTTTTCCATCAGTGAGAGGATTAATATACTATTATCTCATTAAGATTGGGAAAAATCATATTGATGAAAGACATTTAATAAAGTACAAGAAAATGATTATCATAAATAATAGTAAGCTGCTTTCCATAGCAATTTAATACAGTCACTACAGTATCTTACATTAATATCAACAGTGGTTAGAACTGTAATCATTTGCATTCTTTAACATATCTTTATAAGTAGTACATACAGTATTTGAAAACAATACTATTTGGTATAAACTGAAATTGGTCCAGGCGTTAAGAATTAGACGACTTGAATAAAAGAACAGCCCTCACTTTCTTGTGAGCAAAAGATACAGGTAGCCTGAAATGGCACCTGGGTTGTCATTTTTTGTGGGTGTGTGAAAAGAACAAGTTGTAATTTAAAATACAACAAAATCTTAGTTTTCATGTATATGCAAATGGAAAATAGAAATGTATGAAAAATAATGGATGAATACTCCTTGGATAAAGTCACCTGCCTGCTTTTTAATCTCTACACCTCCCCCCACTCAAATATCCCAGGAACTTATGCTTCTCATTTTAATCACTTGCTGTACTGTTGCTATTGTTTGCACTGACTTTTTAAAGAACTTGATGAAAGCTTCAGCTATATTAACAGATATTTAGAAAATATGTTATTATTTTATTCAATGAAGCAAAGTTACTTACAAAAGGTTTTAGGAAAATATATTTTAGAATATTAACTCTAAAATGGTTTGAAGTAGATGACAAAGCCAAAAAGAACCAGAGAACAAGATATTAAGTCCAGATAATACATATATACAGATAAGAAGATTCTGTGTGTGTTAGTCACTCAGTCCTGTCTGACTCTTTGCAACCCTGCGGATTATAGCTTGCAAGGCTCCTCTGTCCATAGAATTCTCGCGGCAAGAATACTGGAGTATTCTTCCTGACATAAGGATCAAACCCAGGTCTCCTGCATTGCAGGCAGGTTCTTTGCCATCTGAACCACCAGGGAAGGTGATACTAATATATACATAATGGGAGAATCGACTTCGAAAAATAAATGAGAAGTTAAAATAATTCAGAAAACAATTTGCAGAAAAAAACATGAAAGAATATCTTAGGAAAAATTTCCTAGAGTATTAAGACACGCTTAAGATACTTGGATAATTAAAATTGTTCACATTAAGCTCTTTGTTAATAGAAATGATACTGTGTCACTTATATAAACTAGTAACTGCATACTAGTTACTATATACTAAAATACATAGGAAACAAAATTTTAACCCATTTGAAACTTTTCCATTTGAAGAGTTTGTGGGTTTTGAACCCATTTGCTAATATTTTAAAAGTAATATCTTCCAATTACTTTGTAGAAAGAACTAATATCTTAAAAGGTAGAAACTTATTAATCCTATTTCAAAAATGCATTGCATGTTTGATAGATGAGATTGAAAATAAATGTTGTGTAATGATTTAGTAAGTACTTCTTCCGTTTCCCTCTACTTATCTTTTAAAATGATATTTTACTTTTTAATTATTATATCACAAAATATCAAACCAAGATTTTCTAATTTTCTAAAATAATGAATATTTAAGCACATTGCTTTCACAAAAAATTTGTGAGAAGAATATTCTGCACATTTAATTAGTAAAGTAAAATGAAAAATATTTAAAATATTGTATCATCTTTATCTTGTTTTTAAAAATTTCTATTTATCTTGTTTTTAAAAATTTCTATTTAAGTGTGATATGCTAAATGCTTTCATCCAGTAATATGAATATAACATTCAGCAGTTGCTTACTAATAGAGATGCATGATCAAACTTTTGAAGACCACTCTCAGAGATGAGACATTTGAACATGGAAGTTGTAGTAAACTATGAAAAGTGCTTGCCAAAGGAATGAGTAGGAACACGCATGGGGATCAGATTGCCTGGAGGAATTAGAGGAGACTTTACTGAGATGACCCTAAAACTGTGTCTCATTATGCACAGATAGGAATTTTTTAGTTGGTTATTTCATAGGTATTTAATAAATTGAAGAAAAATATGACATTTCTCAAATGTTTTATATTGGTGAGGTCTGCTTAATTCAGTGATTCATGTTTCCATTGATAAATGTAGAGAAAAGAAGAAAATCTATTATCTTAGATTTAGATCTAGTTAATATGCGACTTCAGGTGGGTGTAGAGAATGTTGGCTTGTCAAATTTGTTTCCTCGTCTCTCTATTACTGTCCCATTTTTCTCTTTACTGGGATTTTTGCTCTTGGACAAGAAGAAAATATTTCAAAAATTTTTGTGGAGTGATATTTTCATCCTAGTTGTGAAGAAAATGTTATATATTTAAAAATATACTGTGAAAAAGTTTTCTTAACATGAGCATCCCTCTTTCATAACACTAACCATGATAAATTGATGTACTACATTATATTAATTAGTTCATACTTCTGAACTCTTTGATATCAAGGACATCTGTTATGCCGCCTTTTTGCCCCATACCTACATTTTCCTGACCTATACTAGGCATTGGATTGTTTCTCAAAGTGAATGATTAAACAGTAGAGTCACTTTCTTGAGACTTTATGCCAATTTTTTATATCTAACTTACATCAAGTTCACTTTCAAAGCTATGTGGAAGTTTATTATAAAGGGTGTATAAACATATGATTAGAAAGATATAAATTGGAAATAGCCAGAGAAAAAGAAGGATGCAAAGATGCTAATTATGAAAGTAGTAACTTTATTGTTACATTCAAAACCCCCACAAAATCTTGTGACTTAGGACAACAGTGACTTATTAATTCTAATGAATCTGTGGATTTGCCTGGCTCAGGTAGTGTATCATCTTCTCTTACCTGGAATCACTCATATGGCTGAAATAATTAATCAGCTCAGCTGTGGCTAGAGAATCTAAGATGGTCTCACTTAGGTTTCTAGGTCCTTGCTGCTCTCTGTTCTGCTAGGCCTTTCTCTCCATAATATTTCTGACCTTTCCATTATTTAGCCTGGACTTCCAATCATGGTAGTAGAAATTTACCAAAGAGTGAAGGCAGAAACTGTGAAGTCCTTTTAGACATCAGGCTTCAGAACTCACACATCATGACTTCTGCCCCATTCTGTTGACCAAAGTCACAAGTCCAACCGAGATGCAAACCTTGGAGAAATAGGTAGGAGGACCTATAAAGAATATGTGGTCATATTTAATCTTTCACAATAGCATATGAATTTTTGTTGAGTATAAAATTTGTTTCTGAGCTGGCTAAAAGTGAAAGTGTTAGGTGCTCAATCTTGTCTGACTCTGACCACATGAACAGTAGCCCACCAGGGTCCTCTGTCCATGAAATTTCCCAGGCAGGAATACTGGAGTGGAGGGCCATTTCCTACTCCATGGGATCTTCCCAATCCAGGGACCCAACCCTGGTCTTCTGAATTACATTGGAATGTTTAAATGTAATGATTAGCATTACATTTTTTGTATTGTTATCATCTGAGCTACCAGGGAAGCCCTGAAATGGTTAAAAATGAGGGGAAAATGAGACATTAAGGTACCAGCTATCAGAATGGAGAACTAAAACCAGAAGAGTTCATTTTTCTCCCAATTTTATTGAGATATAATTGGCATACAGCACTGTATAAATTTAAAGTGTACAGCATAATAATATGACTGACATATTTATCATGAAATTATTACCACAATAAGTTTAGTGAATAGATACTTTAAAGAAATAGAAAAAAATTGCCTTGTGATAAGAAATCTTATAATTTACAGCTTTCATATATAATGTATAGCAGTGTTTGTTATAGTTATGTTGTACATTTTATCCCTAGTATTTATTTTATGCCTGGAAACTTGTATCTTTTGACCTCTTTCATCCAGTTCCCCTTCTAACCACCTCCTGCCTCTGTTAACCACAAATCTGATCTCTTCTTCTTTAAGTTTGTTTGATTTTGATGTATAATTGACCTACAACTCTATGATAGTTACTGATACACACAGAAAATTCAATTTTAAAAATCTCTTTAATTTTTAAAAATGCATGCAAATTATGAAGAATTCCAAAAATGCAAAAAATTTAAATGGGTGTAAAAAATAAAATGCACTTCAAAATTCTGAATACCCAGAAATAACCATTATTAAGATTAATTATAAAAAATCCTGAAATCTTTCTATGCCTGTGTTATAGATAGAAGAATGGATGGATGAATACTTAATTGAGTAAAAGATATAGCTATACGAATTTTTTTTCATTTATTTTTATTAGTTGGAGGCTAATTACTTTACAATGTTGTAGTGGTTTTTGTCATACATTGGCATGAATCAGCCATGGATTTACATGTATAGCTATATGAATTTATAATAATCCTCTAAAGCTAATACAAAATAGCATTTTATTTGATTTAAACAGAGGCAAAAGAAAGTGTATAGAAAAGGCATATTACTAGAGATATTATTTGCTAAACTGAGATCTCTAAAGTTAAAAAATAAACAAGAAAATCATTAATAGCTTACAGTCATAGTTTTAACTTTTAAACCTTAGACAAAGTTGAAAGATAAGGATGTCGGCACTGTTATATTTCCTTTTAACTACCTTCTACATGCCTTCAAATTTCTGTTTATTATATGGTTATCAAAAAGAAGAAGAAGAAGAACTTCTTGAACAACAGTCCTCAACAAGAGCTTATTTCATAAACCATTGCTATGACAAACCTAGAGACTATATCAGATCTGGATAGACTTGCACAAAGAAAATAGAGGAAGTGAGGAATCAGAGACTACATACCATCTTTGTTGGAATTGCCTTTTTTTCTCTGTGAGATTTTATTAAATGTCCAGTAATAGAGTTTTTGTACCTAAATAAGGGTTTAACTTACTATTATGTGAGGATATCTTTAGGTTTCATACCATCCATGGGGTTTTCCAGGCAAGGATACTGGAGTGGGTTGCCATTTCCTTCTCCACAGGACCATGTTTTGTCAGAACTCTTCATTATTACCCATCTGTCTTGGGTGACCCTGCATGGCATGGCCCATAGCTTCATTGAGTTACGCAAGCCCATTTGCCACAACAAAGCTGTGATCCAAGAAGGGATGTGAAACACCAAAGGCTTTGACTGTGTGGATCACTGTGGAAAATTCTTAAAGAGAGAATACCAGACAACCCTACCTGTCTCCTGAGAAACCTGCATGTGGGTCGAGAAGAAACAGTTAGAACCAGACATGAAAAAGTGGACTGGTTCAAAATTGGGAAAGGAATGCAACAAGGATTTATATTGTCGCCTTGCTGTTTAACTTATATGCAGAGTATATCATGTGAAATGCCAGGCTGAATGAATCACAAGGTGGAATCAAGATTGCTGGGAGAAATATCAACAAACTCAAATATGCAGATAATATCACTCTAATGGCCGAATGTGAAGAGAAACTAAAGAGTCTCTTGATGAGGGTGAAAGAGGAGAGCAAACAAGCTGGCTTGAAGCTCAACATTCAAAAAACTAAGATCATGGCATCTGGTCCCATCACTTCATGGCAAATAGAAGAGGAAAAAGTGGAAGCAGTGACAGATGCTCCAAAATCACTGTGTACAGTGGACAGCGACTGCAGCCATGAAATTAAAAGATGCTTTCTCCTTGGAAGAAAAGATATGACAAACCTAGAGAGTGTATTATAAAGCAGAGACATGACTTTTTCGGCAAAGCTGTATAGACAAAGCTGTGGTTTTTCCAGTGATCATGTATGGAGTGAGTTGGTCCATAATGAAGGTTGACTGCCAAAGAATTGATGCTTTTGAATTGTGGTGCTGGAGAAGACTCTTGAGAGTCCTGTGGACTACAAGGAGATCAAACCAGACAGTCCTTAAGGAAATCAACCCTGAATATTCTTTGGAAGGACTGATGCTGAAGCCAACACTGCAATAATTTGGCTGTCTGATGCGAAGAGCTGGCCATTGGAAATGACCCTGATGTTGGGAAAGATTGGAAAGTGAAAGTGAAAGTTGCTCAGTCATGTCCGACTCTTTGCGACCCATGGACTATGGAATTCTCCAGGCCAGAATACTGGAGTGGGCATCCTTTCCCTTCTCCAGGAAGTGTTCCCACCCCAGGGATCGAACCCAGGTCTCCTGCATCACAGGCATATTCTTTACCAGTGAGCCACTAGGGAAGCCCACGTTAGGAAAGATTGGAGGCAAAAGGAAAGCGGGGTGGCAGAGGATGAGATGGTTAGATGGTATTACTGACTCAGTGGACATGAATTTGAGCAAATTGCAGGAGAGAGTGGAGAACAGAGGAGCCTGCATGCTATGGTTCATGGAATCACAAGAAGTTGGACAGCAATTAGTGACTGAACAATAGATTACTCAGATTCAGATTAGTTCCCTGATTTAGTGTGCGTTTGTTCCTGGGACATTCAGACTGGTCACAGAGATTTCACGGCTCGTTTCATTTGTTTCTCTCAGCAGCTGCTTTTAAGATGAAAAAAATCATTTCTTTCAATTTACATCTCTCTTGATTTGAAGTTTCTAGTGAGAATTTTTATTATTTTGATCGCCATTATGACTTTTGGGAACACGAACAGAATTGGGAGTCTCAGCCTTCTCAAACACATTTTATTTCTATCATTAACCACAACTTTTGAGATTTATGACATAAAGCTATATGTTTTTTCCCATATGATCATTGCTGGTGGAAGTTTTTTCCTCTAGTTTTTACTCTCTTTGTTCGTTTTTGTTAGATATGGAGAGGCAGAAATTCTTTGATGCAACTCGATTCTACTATGGTAACCTGTAAGTTTAAGGCAGTAAATTTTTAAAGAAACACCTTTTCCGTAATAGAAAATAATCATTAAAAATAGAAAATGCCTTCAGCTTCAATTTTGCAGCAGCTGCAGAGATTTTTCATAATGATGGTTAATGTAGAAATCCTCAATGACTTCTGCCTGGTAGTAGCCAAATATTAAAGTATATTTCAAAATGAAAGGTATCTTTTAGGTGCAGAGAAAAATGTGACGAGATAAATCACTTTCAGGTGATCTAACATGATAGAAGAAAAGATTCACAATCTTCTGCGTAGTACATGGTTAGAAAGCATGGTTTAGTCCAGTTTAATGTGCAAGTAGCATTTTCGAGGAGTTTTTCTAAAAATGCAAATCTTAAATAAATAAATAAAAATGCAAATCTTGAATCAGGAGGTTTTGGATGGGACCTGAGATTCTATGTTTCTAGCAAGCTCTCAGGGAAACAGGTGATACTTTTAGTAGCAAAATTCTTCACAGCTGCAGACTCAGAGCAACTCTAACTAAAACCCTTTAGGCCAGGGATTATAGCTTACTCATCTTGCAAACCTGTTATCTAATGAAGTGCCTGAATAAAAGTATGCCCTGAAATATTATTTTGTTAAATAAATGAATTGATATGTTAAAATATAAATCACTACTAGATGCCTGGAATATTTGTATTCTCTGTTAATAATGATTGACAAGGAACTCTTCTGTCTTGGGAGACCAGTTGCATTAATGATAAGATTGCTAGTTTCTCTTAAAAAGTCCAAAGTCCTAATAAAATGTTTGCTTAGTTGAAACTGTTGTACATCACACAGCTACTTTGGGCAACAAAATATTACTTTTCAAATACTTGAACATATTCTTAACTGGTTCTCAGTTTTGGTTGTACACTGGAATGATGGGTATTTTTGCTTTTCTAATTCTCAAATAAACACTTTAATTTATGAAAGTACCACATAATCACCTTTATTTCAATAACCATTGATAATTTGTGTGTGAGCTTTCTTCAGAACAAAATTATAACTATATCAGGGGTGTGAGTGAGAATAGGAAAAAAATCATTTAAAAATCTTGAATTGTCCTTCTGAATAATTATCCTGCATTTTGTGTTACCAATGAATTTGAGAACTGAGAACATTGTATTTTACATATAAGTACCAGCCTTACTTATTTACTTATATATACACACACATGTATATGTATATCAGCCTGTTAGGGCTTCCCTGGTGCCTCAGACAGTAAAGAATCTGCCTGCAGTGCAGGAAACTCGGCTTTGATCCCTGAGTCAGGAAGATTCCCTGGAGAAGAGAATGGCTACCCACTCCAGTGTTCCTGCCTGGAGAATTCCATGGACAGAGAAGCCTGGGGGCTATAGTCCAGGGGGTCACAGAGTCGGACATGACTGAGCGACTAGCACTTTACCAGCCTATTACTGGTGTTTCACATCTGATTATCACCACATAAATGATATAATTGTATTATTAAATTTTGGACCTGGATTGTATAAAGGAAATGAAACAGTAAAATACCAAAGCAAGTATTTAATTACAATTTAAATGAGCAGTTCATAGTTAAAATGTAGGATGGATGAATAGAACTAGCAATAGAAAGAGAGATCCTCTATAACAGAGATCCTTGTCCTATTCTTTACAAAATTAACTAGGTAACTTTGAGTAAGTTATTTAACTACAGTGCCCTTCAGTTGTCTTACCTGTAAATTGAAGAGGCAAATCTACCAAGGTCTCTACCAACTGCAAAACTTTGTGGTATGTAACTCTAATCTGAACTAAGTGTCATAGTGTTGGTGTGGGGGAAAAAGTAACTTTAAGCAATCATTTATTCCTACACCTTTCCTTTAGGGCAACTATGTAAAACAAATTCTGAAAAATGTAAAACTTTTGAAACAACTTGAAACTAGCCAAAAGAAAAAGAAAAATATTGAGTCAGTCATAGGCAGATTATAGAGGAACATGTCTTGATGGTCCAACAGATCTAAGTTTAAATTCTAAATATTTCCCCTTCTAGTTTGTGAGCCCATGAGCAAGTACATTTCTTGATCTCTCTGAGTCCATTAATGAAAAAAAAAAAAAAAGAATGAGTCTGTTTCCTTAAATGTAAAATTGAAGTATAAATATTTACCTGACAGGATTGCTATACTTATTAAATAGTGAGATCATTTAATTAACACACAGTGCTCAATTTTTTAAAACCGAATATATTTTGAATGGCTGAAAATATCTTTAGACATCCTATTTAAAGACATAATTAGCCTTAATTATAAAATATTTATGCTGTTTACTGTGTTTCATTTACTTTCAAGAATTCAATGATTTCATATTCATTTTCTATGATCAGTAAAATAAATACCCCAAACTGCAGTGTCTTTTGATTAATAGTGGGACTGTTCCATGAATTGTGCTTCAGATTTTTCTCATGAGTGTTGAATCTGTTTCCTCACTGAATACAAAGTATTCCAGTATGTGGATGTTTTGAGTAGGCAAGCAAATCCTTCTACATGTGACAATATTATTATTTTCTTTCAGGAAACCCTGATAGATTGGTGTGATGAAAAGGAACTTAATTTGATATTAACAACTGGAGGAACAGGGTTTGCACCACGAGATGTCACTCCAGAGGTGAGATAGTATATACTTCTTTGATATTCAAGAAGTAGACTATTCATGTTATTTTTAATCCTTTTAATTATTTTTGTATGGCTTTTGTAATTTTGCTAGACAGAAACGACACCTGTGGTTCTAAGAATGAACATTTTGCAGTGGTTGAATATTTACATTTTTTTAAAAAAGTTTCTTGACTTCTTTTCTTTTAACTTAAACTAGATATTATCTAAAATGAGGAAGATTGAACTGGTCCAGAAGGTAATCTTGCATTTGTGGTATGTGGTCTGTGGTATCGGCTGAATTTCAGGCATATATTGCTAAAGGAAGTGATAGCAGAACTCTGACTCAGCATGGCATGTGATCTGATGTGCTGTGTTAATGTAATTCAAAATATATCTGATTCCTTTTTTCTTTAGATACCCTTGTGTTGGTTTCAAGTAGAATGACTGTAATAGCATTTTTATACCAATTTTATAGTATTTGATGAGAAAGTTATATATTCCATAATTTTAAATGTGAATTTAAATGCAGAATTTAATAAGCCAAGAAGCAAAATTAGTATCTAGGCTATGTCTTAAGAATCACCTTCAACCTTGCATGGGAAAAAAAAAAAAGTTAGGGAAAGAATGAAGAATAGACAGCGCTCAGTGATAGAAGGGGAAAAGTCTTTGTTTGTTTTTAAAGCAGCCATAAACTTCAGCTGTAACTTTAGAGTCATGTGAAGACTTATATTCATACTTAGACATTGTTTTGCTCACTTTCCAAAAAGTGTTTTTTGGCTGAATTTCAACTTACTGTTAGCTGTTTTGTTTTGTTTTCTTTTTTTTTTTTTAATCTTCAAGTCAGTATCCCATTCTGTCTACTGTCTTATTCACAGCAAAATATTTTTGCTCTGTACCTATTGAATAATTATTGTCCCACTTACTCTAATATAGGAGTTTTCAAACTTTAACCTGTACCCCCACCAAAGGTAAAAACGTTGCTGCATCTTGCCCATACTGTTTCTGATTCAGTAAATCTGCAGTGGGTCCCAAGACTGTGTTTCTGGTACGGCCCCGGGTAATGCACATGTTGCTGACCGATAACCATGCTTCCAGACTTTGGGTACCACTGCTCTAGTATGTGAAAATGTAAATTGTTTTAACAGATTTTAAAACAATTTCTGTTTTTCTATGTAAAAGTCACAGACATTTTGGAAATAGGCTTATAAATATAATGGTTTTGTTTTTAAAGCAATCAGAATAGAGTCGTATTGGAAGATTGTTAGCTTCCAGTACTTAAAAAAGAAGGTGGGAGGGGGTTTCAGGATGGGGGCACATGTACACCCATGACTGATTCATGTCAATGTGTGGCAAAAACCACTACAATATTATAAAGTAATTAGCCTCCAGCTAAAATAAATAAATTATCTTCTTAAAGAAAGAAAAAAAGAAAAAAAAAGAAGTCATTCTTACATACCTCTTGAGTCCTTAGGGGAAATGATCCTTTGGCAAATTTTTTCATTTCTCTTAAACTGTGAGGCTAACTTAAAAAGATAAAATTCGAGGTAAGCCATCTCCTCTAGAGGTGTGTTTATGTTTTGTTTGTGAGAAAATCACCTACGTATGTGAAGACCTTAATTTTTGAAGTTTGAGTGTTGTGTTAAGCGTTTTAAGTAAATGACTTTGTTTTTATATGTCCCTATTGTTTATGTAATAGCTTGATATTTTCATAATATTATTTTTATATCATAAAAGTAGAAAAAAATTACCATAGAATTCATTCATAACCAGTTAACAAAATTATTTTTAATTGTGAGAAAATAATTTGCATCACAAAGTATTTGGTATTCCCTAGAGTTTCAAGTTTATTCCAGAACACTAGGTTGCAAATTCACACTTTAAATTCTGGCTCTGCTACTTATGACACGGTGAGCATAGACTAGTCATTAAACCATTCTGTGCCTCAGTTTCCAGTAAAGTGAGGGAAATGAAAGTGCCTATCTACCAGGGTAGCTGTGAGGATTCAATGAGAACTATTTTTGCTAAAAATACGAAAAAATATTTTTATCTTTTAGTTAATAAAGGGTAATTTTTTATTAGTTATTACATAACTACCAAAGTGGACAAATTTGTGGTATTTTTTTATATATATCAAATGGACAAAAACAGTCAAATACTGAAGTATTATCCATGCAGTCTTTGTGATCTTGTTAAATTTTTAAATATTTTGATGTAGTAAGCTTCATATTTTATCTTTTCTATCTCCATGTAAACCAGAGGTCTTGAAATTCTATCATTCTGGCATCGATTTAGCCCCCAATGTTTTTTTTATTTTTGCTGTTAACAAAAGTCTGTGTCTTTCCATTACCTTGTATATGGCATGATATCAGAAATTGAGAGGTCCTTTATTATTCATTGAAGTTTTTCAGAAAACCCTAGAGATGCTCTTATATTTGTATATGCCTATAGCAGTTGCTGGCTAAAATTTGTATTAGGGTTGTTTTTAATGAGTTTAAAATACATGGAGTTATGTCTTCCCTAATATCTGTTTTTGAAAGCAAGTGACTTAACTGACTGTAAATGTCTTGATCTTTAATGGGTTTACTTTATTTCATATTTCTATACACACACACACAGAAATATACACGCACACACACACATGTACACATGCCCAAAGAGTATGGTTATCTACAGCAAAAGTCTGTAGCACTGTTAGCCTTTGAAAAATAAGTGTGAAAGCCATCTGACCACTCAAAAATAATTCTACTAATTTCTTCTAATCTTTAAATAGTTGCAATTCTTATAATATCTAAAACATAGCACTGGAATGTCAGCTAGTAATCCTGAAATATAATTTTGTGCCTATAGCAATATAGTTACTTGTCTTTATCTTATTCGTCTTAGATAATTGTGCCTGAAAAGGTTAACATATTGATAAACCATATGTGCCTATATACAACTGTTTGCAAATCTTTTTAAATAGAATCAGAAGTTATTGATGGAAAACACAAATATTAGTGATGAGGGTAAAATAATATAAAATTTCTTCCTTAAGTCAGTAATTGTCAGTAATTAGTTTGATCTACAGACACAAAGTACAAATTGTTTGTGGGTTGTTTAAAAAAAAGGGAAGGTGAAGAATACTAAATTTAATGATTAAAATAAAGCAATCTAAAGTTATTGTCACTGGATATGAACATTAGAGAAAATGAAAAGTTTAATAGACTTACCCAGATCTATTAACAGAAAAATGGAATAGCAACTTCAGTAAAGTGTATCTTATTTATATATTTTATAGGAATAAGGCAATCAGAATTGACTTTTCTAAATTATGAATTTGTTTCTGCTTTTTGGCACCATATCTTAGAATGTGGTTCATCTGATGGTCACATGCCTGCTGGTCCCCTCCCTTCCTCTAAACATGAGATATTATCAAAGCTTAAATATAATAACATAATAATCCCTACTGTACAACTTTTTAGAGTTTTATTTGATGCAAAAAGCTTATTTTTAGTAATAGATTGTGTTTTCTGTGAACTGATAAAGGTTGGATAATCTGTTGACATTGGTGAAATGCGAGTAATAGAATTTTATAGTTATATAGAACATAAGAACTCACTGGTATACAAAGTATTATATCTTCATGTTCCACTATCACTTAAAAGTTTATATATCCAATATAGGTATTATTACATGAAGAATCTTTCATTATTCTCAAAAAGTAAAAGTATAATTAAGGATGTATAAGTGAGGTAAAGTGAAGGTCTTTTAGAATTAGAGTCTAGAAGACAATAAAAGATTAAGCAACATTTATTTTAAAAAGAACATCTATATGATTACAAAGAAATGTTTGATATTATGTTTTGGTAAGTTAGAAAATATTACACTATTTAATATTTGTTAGGTAAAATTAAGTTTTAGCACTTTCATAGTGCTAAGCTACACCAGAGTAAAGGGTTGTATAGTAATATATTATTTTGATTATGAATTAAAGAGTTAAATAAAATCCTAGCATGCATCTTAAATCTCATTTATTTAATCATTTATCAGATTTTTTATTTTTAATCCTTAATATGTGTCTGATGCCATCCTGGGTGCTGGAGTTAAAAAATGAGTAAAACATGATCCCTATTCTCAACTCAGTCTATCCATGGGTCAGCAAACTATGGCCTGTAGGCCAAATTCAGCCTTTTGTACTTTTTTTGTATGACTCGTGAACTAAGAGCATATTTTGATTTCTTTCAGTCATTCAGTGACTGAAAGAAATCAAAAGGAAAATGATATTTTGTGACATATGAGAGCCATTTGAAATTTGGATTTCAGTGTCCATAAGTGAAATTTTATTGGAACATAGCCACACTCCTTCATTGACCTGTTGCCTATGGCTACAATAGCAGAATAGAATAGTTGAATGAAAATCAATTAGGCCTGCAAAGCCTAAAATATTTACTGTCTGATCCTTTGCAGAAAAAGTTTCCCACCTCTGGTCTGTTAGATGAAAAACAGTCACCTTTATTCATGTTTTTAGCAGACTTTTTAAATTTATTTTTACCATTTGTTCTTTAGTAATTTGAAATGTTGAGTTTTTTTTCTTAAATGTTTAATCTTGGAAGGAGCAAGGAAAGAGCACTTTTCTTCCACAGTAAAGTGTATTGCCCCATTGTCTCAGTAGACAATATAGAATAATAAAAATCAAAGATCCCTTGTATAAATAATATATAAAATTTTGAAGTTTCAAAATTGATCAAATTATTGAATTTGTTAAACATTGTTTCACTCTTAATTATTTTTCTTAGTACCTCCTAAAAAGTGTCCTGATCAGACAAAATGAAGAATTACAAAATGTCAGGGAATTATAAATTTGATGTAAAAGATATTCATTTTAAAAGGGTTTTTGTGGTTCATTTTGGAAGTGAAGAGGCATCTGACAAAATGGCTAACTCTGACAGTGATAAAATAATCTGGTACAAAGGATGAATTTCAAGGAAAAGATTATGAACTTCACAACACATATTTTGTTTATAGCTTAAAATGTTTATGTTTATTTGGAACAGATTGCTATCTAAGCCTTTCTACAAATATTTATATATTTCATAACTTTAGGTGTGAGTATACTATGACAGCTATCATTGTATGTGGTCATTAATCATTTCTTACATTGTAATGCTTAAAAAATAAGAATACTGTGTAAATAAAAGGAAAGAGACATAATTGACCTGAGTTACTGAGTTAATTATTCTTAATTTGCTACTCGTGAAAATTTACATTTAAAAGTACCACCTTATAGTTAATACTGAAATTTTAAAGATCAAAACTCTTTTACATTATAGCAGAAGCATAGCAAAACATCATGTCCAATAATTTCTGTTTTTGAGAGAAACTTTGATCACTATTGCAGGTCTTTTAAATTATATAGTTGCTTTCAAGTGCATATCAATATTCTCTAGAAGAGATTATTTCCCTAAAATATCATATACTGATACTGTAAAACTATATGAATGTTTATTTTATAATTCTAAAATTGTTATGACTAAGTAAAGTACCTATCATACATGGTAAAACTAAGAGTAACCTATTGTAATAAAATTTTGAGATTAAAATTTTTCTGTATAAATAGGATAGCTAAACAATATGAAATTGGTAAGAAAGCAGAATACTAGAAACTTATACTGGAAAATTTAAAAACCAGATTCAATAAAATATACTGTCCCTTTATGGTCAAATAAGGTTATATTTTATGGTTTTTGAAGGATCTCTTTTTCTCATTTTTTTGAAATAGTTCTGGACGTGGGAATTATATTTTCATGTCTTACCTTTGTCTAAATATGTTGGGATGTAATGTACCTTTCTCATATGATATGTAATACTAACACTGTAGAGTCAGACAGACCTGAATTTGAATCTTACTTCTACCACTAACTAATTATGAAATTAAAGCAAATTAAACTGTTCAAACTTCAGTTTACTCATCCACTCAGTTAGCTATAAAATACCTCCCCAGGTTGTTTCTTCTAATAATTGAGATAATAAAAATAGTCAATGATAATAATTAGTAAATATATATAGCACTTACTATGTGTCAGGATCTATTTTAAACTCATTTAATTTTAATTCATTTAGTCTTCAAAACAACCAAATGAGGCAGGTACTAACTAATGTTATATCTATTTTAAATATGGAGAAACTGGGATAAATCAATCAATCGACTTGCCCAGGGTTATCCAAACTAGTAAGTGAGAATAATGCATGTAAAAGGATCTCGTGTAAAGCCTGGCGTCTTTATAGATCCTCATTAAATGTCCTTTTTTCCCTTTACCTTTTTCTTCCACATTTAATTAATAATGTAATTTTGATTAATGATTAATTAATAATTAATAATTTAATTAATAATATTATGTCTAATTTAATATGATAATCCCAAGTATTTCTGCTGCTAATCATTGTACTGTTTACCTGTTGTTAGCTATTAACATACCTGATGGATATGTCTGAAAATTAAGAATGTTAGTCAACATTTTCCCACTACTAGTTTAGGGCATGGGCAAATGAATGAGAATAAGAATGTCTATAGTTTATATTATATGTGGATTATGAGTGATTGAATTAAGTACCTCTCCTGATATCCTGTCTGAATCTATTTATTTTGTTCCTCTGTGAGTTTAAAATTTTTGGAATATGGCTTGAAGTGGCCCAAATATGTAGCATTCACGATAGTTGTTAGTAATAGTCCTTTTTATCTGGAGTCTATATTTATTGTGCATTATCCAATTTTGAGCAGTATATGTCTTAGAGCTTGGGCACATTTATGACCTACCAGTTTGCTAAAAAATCATTTAGAGTCTTTGTTCAATTTAACAAGTATTTACCAAGCATCTTGGGCTTTATTGAATAAACGCTAAAATACTTGTATTCCTAAAATAGTCACCTGACAAATCAAAGTGATATAAACTTAGTACCAGAAACGTTCAGCCAATTTAGACCAAAAAAATTCTTTAAAGGGAAAGATTAAGAGAGAAGTGAGCAATCAGTGAAATTTTTGTACAAGTAGAATTTAAGCTAAAATTGAAGGAGAGAAATATAACTTAGATTCAGAGAGAAGACATTACCAATGGGAGTAAAAAAAGGGGGGGAATGTATGATCAAGCTATGAGAAAGATAAAATTAAGAAAATCTTCCTGGCTAGAGCAGAGGATTCACTTTACAAAGAAGGATAGATAAACTGGAGCTATGTTATTTTAATCTCTTTCTGAGAACAGCTAAATTCGTACTATCTCTGGAGATGAAAAACAGCAACAGAGATTCCTTAGAAGCCAAAATTCATAGGACAACTATCAACAAATACATGCCATAAAATCATGTCATTGAGGCTTTCTAAAAGTAGATCCTTTTGAAAACTGGCACTTACTCAAATATACATTCCCCAGTAAGACTAACATCAGTATTTTTGAAGATTGTTTCTATGCCCTGGTTTTTTTTTTTGTTTTTTGAAGTCCTGTTGTAAGCTACAAACCTAGTACCATTATTTGTATGTAAAATTTAAACTGCTGTGAAGCACCAAGTTCCAGTTTTGTCGTTCAGAAACCTTTTCAGTCAATACTTATAATCCAGGGTTTCCCAGGTGGTGCCAGTGGTAAAGAACCCTCCTGCCAATGCAGGAGACCTAAGAGACTCAGGTTGAATCCCCGGGTCCAGAAAATCCCCTGGAGAAGGAAATGGTAACCCACTCTAGTATTCTTGCCTGGAAAATCCATGGACAGAGGAGCTTGGCAAGCTACGGTCCAGCAGGCCAAAAAGAGTTGGATACAACTGAACAGCTTAGCACATAGCATTTATCTGATAATTAAGACATCGAGAAATTTTTTTTATCACAGATTTTTGCCAGTGCTGTGCCTTATCCTTGAGTTGGCCTAATGTTTTATATAAAAGTACTATATAATAATAGAGAAATCACAGTATCTCAAAGTTTGAGGAGAATTCAAAAGCCATTGTGTTAAAAGTCCTAACATGACCCTTTTATCATTACCAGCCCTTGCGTGAACGCCTCAATTGCATATTCTTTCATGTGAGAGTCCCTTGTTTGTGTAATTCTAATTACTTGAAAGTCCAAATATGCTCTCTTACCCAAGACGTTTACCCTCTGTTTTATTTATATATTAAAAGGAAAAGCTCCTTAGTATAATTATCACAGTTTAAAAGTAACTGGTATATATAACATTAGACCATTTAGATGATTAGAGCAATAGGTGACGTTGCATTTAAAAATCATGTTGTTGGGCCCCTATTCCACATAGCAACACTGCAGAGTGAAGTGAACATTGCTTTTTGAGGTGAGGATTTAGGAATTTCAAGCATAAGGCAAAAAGAAACATTTCATATATGAAGAACCCATAAATGAAATCCTGTCTTCATTTTTCCCATAAGTACATTTCTTAACTGCATGCTTACTCTGCATCAGAATGTGTTCTCAGCTTTTAGGGGGTCCTGATGGGGGAAAGAGATTAATCATATCAGTAAGCATACGAGTACAAATATACTTTTTATGGTAAATTCTATGTCTGATTAAAGCTTTCACTAGAAAAGTAGCATTGCTCATATAACTGTTTGTGATGCAGCGTAACATAGTGGTTAATAGCTCAGGCTACTTGAATTTGAATCCTAGATTCACCTCTTACTAGCCTGTAACCTTTCACAACTTGCTTTACTCAGTTTTCTTATGTGTAAAATGGAGAAAATAAGAGTACCTACCTCATAGGGTGGTTATATTATGTGGGTTAATGTAAGTAAAACACCAAAAGCAACATTTGTTTACTACACAAATATTTCCTATTATTATCAATAATCTCAATCAAAAGAACTTTAGCTTACAAAGTAAGAAGATAATGTTTGAGTAAGTATTGAAAGAATTTCTCTCTGGGGAAAAAATCGAGCAAGATAGGGCCTAAGGTATACATAGAATAGTTGTGGGAAAGGAAAAAGCAGCAGAGATGACATGCTAAATGTTTATTTTTACCTTGAATTCATCAGATAAAACCTTGAAATCAGTGTTCCAACTCACCATTTTACAATCTACTCCCATAAAATGAACAGAGGCCGGCATACCAGGATAGTTCTGTAAAATATATGCTAAGACATTGACAAGAAAACATCATTAAATATTTAGCAAATATTAATATAAAATACTAAAGTGTGTTTATCTAGAGAAATAGTTTCAGGAATGAGGATTTCAGAAATTTCCTTCCTTATTGTCTGAAGTCAAGAATGTGAATTCATCTTCCTTTATTAAATCTTCATCCATGAAAGAGACTTAATGTCGCTTTTCAGACAAAATGTAATATGATGACTTATATCTGTCACGTCTTCTGAGTTTCTTAGAATTATATCACTGAATTAGAGCAGAATATGGAGAAGGCCATGGCAGCCCACTCCGGTACTCCCATGGACAGAGGAGCCTGGTAGGCTGCACTCCATGAGGTCTCTATGAGTCGGGCACGACTAAGGGACTTCACTTTGACTTTTCACTTTCACGCATTGGAGATGGAAATAGCAACCCACTCCAATGTTCTTCCCTGGAGAATCCCAGGGACGGTGGAGCCTGGTGGGCTGCCGTCTATGGGGTCTCACAGAGTCGGACACGACTGAAGCGACTTAGCACCAGCAGCAGCAGGAGAGCAGAATATCTGTGACTTCATGTTATTGCCATGCCTAAAAGGAAACTGGCAGGGAGTAAGAAAATGAACTCAAATGGCAGACGAATATCCAACAGAGGGAGTAACCATTTCAGAAAATCTTAATAACAGGCACACAACTGAGAATTTACAGGAAGAATCCAAGTTCCTTTAAAAGGTGCTGAGAAGATAGAAGCAGTAAAGTTGTTGGAAGTATGACATTTGAGAATGAATTGTTACCAGTTTCTCAGAGAGAGAAACAGACATCAAATATCAAAGGCAACAATGCAGAAGAAGCAATTGATTGTGCTTGAAGGACCAATTAATAAGAGGCAATATATTATAATGTTCTGTGAAGATAGCATTATAGTGATGAATGTCATTAGGGTAATTTAAGTGTTTGTCCCCCACCTCTTCACTCTTTCCTGTAAGTTTGATTGCAGCATATGATATGTTACTCTTGCATGTAATAATCCTCAGGGTGAAACTTTATAAGAGGAGAAGAAAGGTCAGCTTTGATTAGAAGGTGATTTTCAATAGTTTTAAAAAATTTTTTAATGCTTATAAATGCTTTTCTACAAATTTGAAGCAATGACAAAATAACTTAGTTTTGAATATTGTATAAAAATGGGACTTCTCTGGTGGTCCAGTGGTTAAGACTCCCCACTTACAGTGCAGGGGGCATGGGTTAGATCCTTGTTCAGGGAACTAAGACCCCACATGCTGTGCAGCATGGCCATAAAAAAATGCGATCTTATCATAATGTTTCCCACACTCTCAAAGATTCAACACTGTAATTTATAGGAGACCTAAATTATAAAAGAGGACACTTTAGTATAACCCTGTTGATGAGATTCAAAGAGATACACATTATACTAATTTCCCACTGTTGTTAAACGTGATATTTAGAGGTTTGGCTAATTATGTGATATGCATACTTTGATATGAGTTCTATTTGTGGGTCCCATTTATTTCCCTTTCTCATATATTTCCTTTTTAGTATTTTTCAAGGCTTACGTATACTGTATCCTGTCCCTTAAGATTGGACTGCTCTGTGGGGTGATGAATGAATATCACCATCAGTATTAAATATTAATAATTAGAGGAATGAGAGATCTGTTTTTATATAATACTGAAAGCCAATCCTAATATAAATGCACCTTCCCTCATGGGTGTATCTTGTGAAATAGTAACAGCAATATTAAAAATAATGTTCTAGTTTAACATTGTTCAAACTTCAGTTGTTACTGTTTGCCTTCTGAATATAAGATACCTTAGAAGAGGGATCAGCAAATTTATTCTTTAGAGAAAGTAAATATTTAGAGTTAATAAATATTTTAGGCTTTGTGGGCTTTATTGTCTCTATCATAACAACTTAACTATGCCAGCCTGTCACAGAAGCTACTATATGATGATATCAATAAATGGGCCCTGCTGTGCCCCTAATAAAACTTTATTTATGGACGCTAAAATTGGCTTTCTCATAATTTTCACATGTCATGAAGTATTACTCTTCTTTTGAGTTTTTATTAAATCATCTAAACATTTGAAGATTACAAAGATTTGAAGATTGCAAAAAAACAAGTGGCAGGCAAGATTTGTCCCATTGGCTATGGTTAGCCAACCTCTATTTTAGAACATTCCTACCTACTGTGTACACACATCTCTCTATTATTCAAAAGCTCATAAGTATGTAAGAGTGTTCAGAGAATTTAAGTCAGAACATTTCAGAAGAATTTTCTGAGAATTTAATAAGAAAAAGGAGTTGCCCTATAGAAATTAACACTTGTTAGATTCAAATATGTTGAGTGCCTACCATGTAGATACCAGGTCTTTAACTCGGGCAGTTAGAAGAATGGACTTGCTATTTACTGAAATGGAGAAGACTGTGGGAAGAGTAGGTTTGAGGAGGAAGATCAGGAGATTTACTTTGGTCATAGAAGTTTCTAACTGCCTTTAGATATCCAAATGGCGATGTTAAGCTGGCAGTTAGATATGTGCATCTGGAGTTGAGAGAAGTCTGGGCTAGAGATACTATTTTTTTAGAGTCATCAACATCTTAATGAAATTAAAATTCATGACAACTGATGAGATCATTAAGGTATTTAGTAATACTACTATTTATTTTATTACTACCCCTGCTTCCTTTCTCATCCACTTTCAAAGAGGTAGGTAGTTTCTAGAAACCTGGCCCCTCTGCTCACTCACAAAGGGTGGAAGGGATCCCACTGAACAGGAACTTGGCCTAAACAGGAAGGACTGTTAGTTGGCCATCCTGAAATTTTGCCATGGTGTAAAGATGAGAGTGAATTTTCCCAAGTACCTCCTTGCTGGAAACTGTTTGCACTGGAGGTAAGTGTGAAAGGGGAGGTTGTGGGGATTGAAGGGGTAAGGGCTTCCTAAACCTTTCCCAAACCTCAGGAGTGGGTTGATTCTGAGGAAGGGAGAAGGTTCAGACTGGTTCCTATTTCCCCGAACCAGTTTGTACAGCCCTAAATTTGACCTGCTTTCCTCAAACTGGGAGTCAGAAATCCCTTTTCTCTTCTGTTTTTCTGCTGCAGAAATTCCCAACATTCCCATTTTGTGGGCTCCAGAAAGGGGTAAGCGAAGACTTCAATCCCAGCCAACCATTTCCAGATTAATAATTTTTAGTGTTTTGATTTATTTTATCATCATAAAAAATGCTTGGACCCATTTATCCCATTTGTTTAATTTCCTTGTGAATTGTTATGTATCTATGTTCTAGGGTCATTTCGTATCCCTGGGCAATAGAATTCAGATCCATCTGCTCTCTCCTTTTATGTGCTATTTCTCTTGTGGATTCTCATGTGCAGCTTATTGATGACTATTTCCTACATGGAAGACACTCCGTTCAGGAGACTGCTTCACTCTTAATCTCATCTTTTCCTGAATGGTGTTTTGTTCCCCTGCTGACAGCTTTCACTACCCTACCCAACTGCTTCTGATGATCTGTCATCGCTTCTCTGCTGTTCTGTCTTCCTGTTTGACTGCCTTTGATTTTTTGTCTCTACTTTTTGCCCCCATTACTTATCTGCTGAATGATTTGCGTTCTTCACTCACTGGTGCTTTGTCCATCAGCAAATGGCCTGGTACTACATATTCACCTGCTATTTTAGCATTTTTAGACTGCCCAGCATTGTTTATCTGCTCTCCTACCATTCTCCTCTACTGTGGCCTTCCAAGTGCTGTGCTGTCTGTCTGCCTGATCTTGCCCTACCCAGTCTATGCCTATAATGTTATAAGTAGCTTCGGATTGTTTAACACTTCTGTTACCTATCTCCACTTGCCTTGTGCCACTAAGTTGGACTGCTGACTGAATATGCTTGACTACTGTTCTTCTCTACCTATTTGCTGCACATGGCTGCCCAATTAGTTGACTTGAGACATTGCATCGCCTATGTACTCAGCCTTGCAGCTTGCTGTTTGCAACTTGCTGTTTGGTCCATATTGCCTCCTTTATACTTCTGTGCTAAATCACTGGTATTGCTCATCTGTTGTTTTGTAATCCTAATCAGATTTTATTTCCAAGAGAAGTGTTGCCTACTTATTGTCCAAACATATTTTAGCAATGGAAAATCTTTTACTATTTAAGTCCAGTCCAATTTACTCCTAAACTGACTTAAATTCACTACCACCATCCTTTCTGCTTTTGTATACAACTCCACATTCTTCCTTCTATTTAGGAATAGATTTTTCTTTCTAAATCATTTATCATCTTTGCTTCAGTTGCCTTTTCATATCACATACTATGTGCTTTTTGTTCCTTGTATGTGGGATCTATCAGTAATTTTCCATATACTAAATTTGTTTTCTAATTTGTTTTCCCTGATTTTTTCAGGGCTTCATGAGGATAAATTGCTCCTATTACTTTTACCCTTTCTAGTTAAGACCAGAATGATTTTTTGAAACTTTAAAGTACCATCTCTAAAGATAATACATTTGATTGTCTTACAGTTCTTTGTAGGTGAGACTAAAGTAACTCTCCACTCTGCTCCATTTTTCCTGAGAATGTCGTTTCTCCATGATTTACATACTATCACTTAGAGATCCTTCTGATGTATTTATCTTTTCCTCCTAAATTTTAGATTATCTTTTCTTGTGTGTGGGTAAACTTTTAAATTGATATTAGTATTTGGCATCTAGAAAAAATTGAAATAAAAATTATCTGCATGTAAAGCTTATTGTCTTATTCCTTTATATTTAAATGAATGACAAGATCAGACAAGAAGTAGAAAAGAATTGTGAAATTTTCAGTTTCAAGAATCTAAGGAGATTTAAATTGGGGAGTGTTTACATGCATGCATGTGTGTGTATGTAGACTTGAAGTGTTCTATGTGCGTATGTATCCACATCATTGTGCATGAAGTGCGGAAAATGCTGAGTATCCATATTAAATTTTATTTTGCTTTTCAAAAAGTGAGAGGGAAAAGGAATAGGGGGAAACTAAAAAGAGAGTGATAAACAGTAGAGAAAAAGGTATGGATAGTTGGTTCTTCTTCTCCTTTTTCTTTTCTTTTAGTAATAGAGGTAAGATTAATGTGAATCAAAGGACTGCTCTAGGAGTATCAAGAAAATTATTTCAGTAGATCTTTTTATTGTATAAAATAAACAAAACATAAATTTTACTATTTTAATCATTTTTAAGTGTACAATTCAGTGGCATTAAATACTTTCACTATTCTGTATAGCCATCACCACTATAGATTTCTAGAACTTTTTCAAAATCCCAAATAGAAACTCTGTACATTAAACAGTAATTCCCCATTCCTCCTTTCCACAACCCCTGGTAGCCTCTATTTTACTTTCTGTCTCTGAATTTGCCCATTCTAGGTACCTTATATAAGTGGAATCATACAATTTTTGTCCTTCTCTATCTGACTTATTTCACTTAGCATATTTTCAGGTTTATTCATGTTGTAGCATATATCACACATTCATTCATTTTAAAATAATATTCCATTGTGTATATATACATTAGTTGATCTCTTCATCTGCCGAGGGACACTTGAGCTGTTTTCATCTTTTGACTATTAATACCGCTATGAGCATTGTTGTGCAAGTACCTTTTTTCTTTTCTTTTTTTTTTTTTTTTATTTTCACCTTTTGGGTATTTACTTAGACGTGAATTCAGTAGCATTTAATACTTTTGTCTAAGGAGAAATTAAATTAGTAGCAAAGACATCAGGGAAACTACATCACTTACATGATACAACATTAGCATGAAAACAAGTCCAAGATATTTCATTATGAGTAGAAGAAATTATAAACTTTTAGAAAGGCCACAGGAGACCAAGTGAGATTTAGAAGACCCTCTGTTGTAAGAATAAAAGGGAGAAAAATTTGAAATAACACAAATGTTGGAGGTTTGAGGAAAGCAAAAGTGATTCTGGAGAAAGTTGAACTTAAAAAATATTTGAAATGAAATAATGCAGACTTTAAAAGAAGAGAAGAGATAAGTGTTTGAAAGGCAAGGTTTAAAGTTAATGGAACTGAGATGAGGCAACCAGGTTATATGTATAGGAACCAGTAATGGGAACAGGAATTCAGTTCCATTCAGCTGCTCAGTCATGTTCAATTCTTTGTGACCCGATGAAGTGCAGCATACCAGGCTTGCCTGTCCATCACCAACTCCCAGAGCTTACTCAAACTCATGTCCATCAAGTCGGTGATGCCATCCAACCATCTCATCCTCTGTCGTACCCTTTTCCTCCTGCCTTCAATCTTTCCCAGCATCAGGGTCTTTTCAAATGAGTCAGTTCTTCACATCTGGTGGCCAAAATATTGGTGCTTCAGCTTCAGCATCAGTCCTTCCAATGAATATTCAGGACTGATTTCCTTTAGGATAGACTGGTTGGATCTCTTTGCAGTCCAAGGGAATCTCAAGAGTCTTCTCCAACACCACAGTTCAGAAGCATCAGTTAATTCCTCAGCACTCAGTTTCTTTATAGTCAACCCTAACATCCATATGACTACTGGAAAAACCATAGCTTCAACTAGACAGACCTTTGTTGGCAAAGTAATGTCTCTGCTTTTTAACCTGCTGTCTAGGTTTGTCATAGCTTTTCTTCCACGGAGAAAATAAGCAAACATCTTTTAATTTCATTTCAATTTAGTGGTCTTCAATTTGAATGCCTAACTTTCTACCTAAATTGAACTCTGCATCATAGTGTCTTAGACCTTAAAGAAGTTACAAAGATTGGAGAGGGTTGTTCTTTGTCATCAAGGGGTTTAAAACTAGAGTAGTTAAAAATGCACTAATGATGGGTTTAAGAAAAAATACTTTCAGTCCTTTAAGTGGTAATGTTTTCCCTTGTTAACTCAATAAATTTTTGGTGATTTTAGCCAAGTTTCCTCATCTAAATTATCAAACACAGAAAATGATTTGAGTGACTGTTGTCTCAGTTCTCTCAAGGGTGGTGTGTAAACTAGTACTATTTTATGTGAATAAGAGAGAAATTAATTCAGTACATCTAACAGTTCTCTCAGAATCTATTGAAAAAGGCTTAACTCTGTGCTGTACAGCCGATTAGGTGTCTGTAACACAAAACGCCTTGCTCTCAAGGAACTTAGTTTCCAAAAGAGGGGAAAAGGCATTTGGCAAAACATGCATTTCTAGTATCATCCACAAGTTTTTGTTATTTTCTTCTAATTATTCAGGGAAAATGTTCGTAGTCAGAGTGATTGCATATGAGGGAATCCTTTTGCCTCTTACAAGCATTATTGATTCAGGATTAAGAATGTCTCTATTTAATATCTTGTCACAGCTAAAGGATTCTGGTAATAGTTTAAATGCCAATAAGAATCTCTTTAATTTTAAAACTGTAGGGCCTTCAGTAACAGATTAGTGATTTGGTAGCTTTTAATATACATGGTTACCTAAAACCAAATTTATTGGTTTTATAGTGAAAGAATAGAGAATAGCTAGATAAATAGATAATTAGTGTTCAGGCGGTTGTTCTTGAATTAATTGCAAGAACAATGAGGGATTCTCTCTGTAGATAAAACTGTATACTAACACAGAAAATGTTTGTTAATTTAATTTATTCTCACTGTCAACTAAAGCTCACTTGAATTCTGGGTGTCAGAATTTCAGTTGATATTCATGGTTTTCTTTATGGATTTGATTAAGTAGTCATTTGAACTTGGAATTTATTTGTCCTCCCTAACTTGATATGTGCCTTCAAACTTGAGAGCAATTATTTTCTTTTCTATTGGTCAGTACTTCAGTAATTCCTTTAAAGTAATCTCTTTAAAGTGCTACACTTAAGATAAGTTTTAGTAACCTGTTTTTTCTCCCAACCCCTAATGTCCTACTAAAGTTATTTATTTTGACAATACAGCTATGGGAAGATCAAAGTTCACATGTCAGGAGAAAAGCAGTAAAATAGAAATAACATCCAGATTTAACTTTTTTTTTTAACAATGATGAACAATTTTAAAAGATTCTGCTTTACTTGTATTCATTCTGAAAAATATATTTAGTGAAAAAAATAGATATTTTAAAGTATAAGATCTGGAATAAAGGAAAATATGACTAAATCATTTTATTAAGCTTGTTTTATTAGTAATAAATATAGTTTTTTCTTTTGGTGACATCTGAAATTCTGTTTTTATTTTGAGAAAAGCTTCAATTGGAGATAAAGTTGTTTAATATATTTCTTTGCTAAAGGTTAACCTAAAAAGGCAATATTTCTGTCATATCTTTTTTGGACTTCAAGTTCTTTTTATATTTAATAAGATCTAAATGTCTTTGCAATCAGGAGACTCTTTGTAGGCAACTACTCCTAACAAGCAAGTTGCCATATAATTTTTCTTTTTCTTATTTTTCCTTTCTCTCTTGAAGAACAGTAGATCATATTCAGTACCTTGCAAAGGAAGATGTAGCTTCCTTATGCGAGCATTCTGTGGAGGAAGTTTCACTCCTTCAGTTTTGAATACCAGCAATGACAATAGCAGGCGCTAATAACCCGTCTCTGAAACCCTTTCTCTCTTTTTCTCCCCTTGTCTCCTACATCAACTATTTCTTGTCTTGCTGACAAGAACTAACACAATACATGTGTAGCACAGAAGATCTAGCGAAGTGAGAGAGAACATTGAGCGAAGTCAGTTGCCTCAGATACAGAATCTGTTTGTTGCAAAGCTTCTTCATGTACGTTTAATAGTATGTAATTCAAAATCAATACCTGAAAAGTTCACTAGTTAGATGCATGGATATTTATAAAATACAAACCACTGAAGACTTTTGTATTTATCTCTGAATGCTTTTAGATTTCTTGTAATGTTTAGTATTTATGAAGAAATAGAAATTATTTTCCATAAGCAGCATAAAAACATTTTAGATGTTCAGGAATCAATTTTTCTTTGGTCTATTCATAACCATATTAGAGTAATAGATGTTGTCTTACTATGCATTCAGAAGTAATAATCTCATTAAAGAGATCTTGAACAAATGTTCTAAAAGAAAATATCTCTTACAAATTAAATTCTTTTCTCATTCCCCAACTGGATGCCCTCTGGTCAAAATTAAGATCAATCTTAAAAGAAGGGTAGAATGTAAAAGCCTTTTTAGATGTCCTGTTTCTCATGATGATTAGTATCTAAAAAGAAAACTTAAGACCATCTGTAGAAAGCTCTTATTTTATTTACGGGAAACTGTCTTCAGATTTCATAGTTCCTCGTTTATGTCAGAATGTTTAGGACCACAGCATTTTGCGTATTACAGGTGTTTAATAAGAGCATAAAACAGTGACTTTTTACTTAAGTCATTGTTGTTTAGTTGCCAAGTCTTGTCTGACTCTTAGTGACCCCATGGACTGTAGCCCACCAGGCTCTTCTGTCCATGAGACTTCCCAGGCAAGAATACTGGAGTGGATTGCCATTTCCTTCTCCAGGGAATCTTCCCGACCCCAGGATCACACCTGTGTCTCCTGCATTGCAGGCAGATCCAGGCTGAGCCACCAAGGAAGCTTAATATAAAGATGAGATTTAAATGAAAAAATATATGGTTATTTAAGATTCAGTTCAGTTCAGTCCAGTCGCTCAGTCGTGTCTGACTCTTTGCAACCCCATGAATCGCAGCACGCCAGGCCTCCCTGTCCATCACCAACTCCCAGAGTCTTCTATCCAAACCCATGCCCATCGAGTCAGTGATGCCATCCAGCCATCTCATCCTCCGTCGTCCCCTTCTCCTCCTGCTCCCAATCCCTCCCAGCTTAGGAAAAGGCAAATGTTTTTATGACTTAAATGCTTTTTATTAACAGCTGTAATTTTTTTCTGAATATAGATTTCTAAATATATTTTGATTTGGTACTTTGAAATACTTTCCCACTGTGGAAAGACTTGGCCCAGTAAAAGAACATACCCTCTGAGGCATATCCTGTCAAAGGACATATAAACTCCCCAAGCACAAGGCAGCAGAACCATTCATTAATAGGTGGAGTGAAAAGATGACTGCTAGAACTGTCAAATACAAAATGTAAGACGGAGAAGACTTAGGTGACCATTCTTATTTGTTGCTCATATTAGGGGAATTTGTTTAGGACAAATACTAAACCAGAAAGGATGCAGACACAGCAGAAGTATATCAAACTGTCACCGGAAATCCAGGGTTAACTAGTGGATGATGAAATATCTGAAGAACAAAAACATATTTGCAAAGATAACAATATAGCAAAAGACCATCATTTATGAATGAACAAATGGGGAGAAAATGGGACTCTAAGAAATAAGAAAATAAAAGTTAAAATTTTTACATCTGAGGACAGATATAACAGCAGATTGGAGCAGTAGAAGAACAAATTAGCATACTGAAATATGTACCTGAGGAAATTATCTCATATCAGAACTATCACACAGAGAGATGTTGTAATGGAAAAAATAGAGAAATAGGGCATGGAGAGTGAAATGAAAGGTCCAAAATATATTATATCAAAACCCCCCAAAGGAGAGAATGGAGGAAAGACCATGGTTTAAAGAGACGATGGCTGTAAATTTACAGAACTGATGAAAAAAACACTAATCTACAGATCCTGAAGATATAATGTATCTCAAGAAGAATAAATGAAATAAATCAATGCCTAACCACATGAAAGTAAAACTTTAGAAACAAAACAGACAATCTTAAAACTAGCCAGAGAGAAAGGACAGAGCACTTACATAGGAATGACAGCAGGCTTTTAAACAGCATTGGAATAAAGCAGATAATATATCTTAAAAGTATTAATAAGTTATATTGGAAGTTATTTTATACAGGTTTTCATTTTGTGACCTACATGTGTGAAGTGTCTATTTTGAGGTTCACTTCTTCTTAATAAACTTGTTCTAAAATTTAGATAGAGAATAGTTAGACACTTAATAAAGCGTATATGTGGGCTAAAATGAACATCAAAGTAGCACTGAAAGAGGCAGTGTTGTATTGGCCAACCCAATAAATGAGCAGCTTCAGGAGTGTCTATGTGTATATTTTTGTGTATGTTGTCTACATGTTGGTAGAAATGGTTATATCTGCTGCTCATTCTTGACTAGGTGATGGGATTTGCTTAGTGCAGTCTCAGCTGGTAAAGAATCTGCCTGCAATGCAGGAGACCTGGGTTCGATCCCTGAGTTGGAAGATCCCCTGGAGAAGGAAAAGGTTACTCACTCTAGTATTCTGGCCTGGAGAGTTCCATGGACTGTAAAGGCCCTGGGGTTGCAAAGAGTCAGACACGACTCAGCGACTTTCACTTCACTTCACTTCACTTCAGTAGATAGAACTAACTTCTTCCTTCCTATTCCGGTGGCTGCCCTAATAAAGTCAACTATTCAGTTGCCTATAACCCTAACCTTAAGAACTCAACTCCAGTCCTGAGACATGTACTTGTGTGTATATACGCATATACATTATCCTCAGTTTTATGAAGTGTATTTGTTTAAGGATAGACTCTATTTTGACTTCTAAATCTCAGACTTGAAGGAAATATAGGCGGTTTTTGGATAGTTAACTACGTTATTCTAAGTACCATAGTCTGGATGTTCTGAAAAAAATTTGGGGATCTTCACAGCTTAAATTAAAGATCCTGATTATAAGATGTCAGCCCAAAGTTCCATACCGAAAAAAAAAATGTATATGTGTGTATGTATATACCTGTGTGTGTATACAAGGGTTCACTCACATGTAAATTATGATTCCTTGGGAGAATCTCATAATTATAGGATAAAATATTTTATGTTTCAAATTAAGGGTAGATATAAGAGCTATTATTTAACTTTTCAAGAACTTTTTATTTTTATGATCTTTTTTTCCATTCCTACGGTTTAGTTTTTTCATTTGCATAGGATAGCTGCACATCTTTTTAGAACAGTTTTTCAAAATTGGGCACCTCATTATTTTTAAGTCCTTTGTTAAGAGATTTTTTTTCATTATAATAAAGGTAAATATTTTCTTCTAACATATCAATTTTATTTAATAAATAATGTCTTCCAGGTTGTAACTCACTGAATTATTTATTTCTCATTCTTTCTTTTCTGAGACTGTTGTAGATTTTTCTGCTCTAAAGTATAATAATTATTTGTTTTAAGTGATTACGATAAGTATTAGAAGCAGAGCATTAATTTGAGTTGAGTCAAATGTTGGCTCTTTGTGTTCCCCTATTTTACAGCATCCTGGATCTTAGTCTGTGCTGACCTCTTGTCGGACTGATGTTGCCTTTACAGCCTTAATTTGTAATTTATGGTTGTTACAGAAATTTTAAAAAATTATATTTATTTGTTTGGCCTATCAGTTTGAACAATTTATTTACCACAAGAAGTTACGTTTTTCCATCTTTGCTTAAGTATGTAATTACATTGCTGTTTTTTGTTGGCCTTTGGGTGAAAACATAAATGCATAAGGTGCTGTTAGTTCTTCTTTCTTCAAAATACATCTATAATCTTCTCACATTCTTTTCCCAATTTACTTTGGAGGTTTTATGGTAATGTCCAAGGCTATATTCCTGGTAGTTGGTATCTCTAAAACTGCTGTTTCTTGATAAATCTTCTTTAAGTTTTCAAGATTATTGCTGGCATATTGCATTCTTCAAACATCTTCTGGTAATTCACACACATTCGAAAACAAACTTGCCTGTAACTTCTACACCATACTGCTTCTGAGAGAACTATTCAGTTTTCACACTTTGACTATAGTGCATAATAGCAACTTGCACAACATAGGTGACGTTAGATTTGTGTTTTAGTACAAATCTCAGTATTCAGCATTTGTTAAGCACTTGCTACATGTTAGGAATGATACTATGCATTTTTATATTCTGTAGCATTTAAGCAAAGTACAGAGATCCTTCCTATATCTGTACAGGGTGTAGTGCTTTTTAAACTGAAAGCACATAGTAATTAGATTTAATGGATTAATTTCAGAATTAGAGTCTACAAGCCCAAGTTTTATTGATTTACTGTGTGGCTTTGCATTATTCATTAAATTTATTAGTGAGTCTGTTTCTTCTCTTACAAAAAGATAATAAAGTATCTCTTCTGTATCATATAGTATAGGAATCTGTTAAGTATTTAAATAGAGAATATCTGTAGATGTTTTGTAAGAAAGGCATCATAAATAAAACCTTCTGATGTGAATATTTCTCCTATTATTGAATTATATTTATTGCTTAGTAATAGTATTCCTTTTTATGTTTTCAATGTAGTGAGTAAGAGAAATGAGAGCTTTTACATGGCATTATAAATTTATGTTGTATTAATATATAATGTTATCTATCATACTAGCATTAAAAATATTATGACATCCTTTTAGTTAACTAAGAACTGCTTTATTGTGTTAACACTTTAGTTTTATAAGAAGGATAACAAATACGATTGCCCCTTTTTACAAATGAAAAGTTAAGAAAGAGAGATAAATTTCTGGAAGCATAAGAACAAAAGCTAGTATTTGTTTAATGTGTGAATAATGAAAGGTGATTAGGTTGTAGATGATGAATAAAAAGCCAGATCATAAAGTGAGAGGTTATTAGGTTTAAAATCAATCTTTAGATGAGCAAAACTATAAGAGAACAAGTTATTTAATTCAAGCTACAGCATGTCATGGGCTTCCCAGGTGGCGCTAGTGGTAAAGAACCCTCCTGCCAATGCAGGAGGCATTAAGAGTTGGTTTGATCCCTGTAGGTATTACGAGAGGCGATTTTGATCCCTGGGTCAGGAAGATCGCCTGGATGAGTCATGGCAACCCACTCCAGTATTCTTGCCTAGAGAATGCCATGGGCAGAGGAGCTTGGTAGGATACAGTCCATAAGGTCATAAAGAGTAGGACGTGACTGATGAGACTTGGCATGCACACATGCACAGCATGTCATAGTCTCCAAATATATATGGATGTAGATTTTTCTCTCATCTTTACTATTGGACTTTTCTAAGTTAAGGTTGTCTCAGTACAGTAGCAGTATTGGGTTTCTTTGCTTTTAAGAAGTACTGTACTCATTTTCATATTTCCCAAATGGCCTGTAATTTTAAAACTGAGGATGGTATGAGAAGACAAAATAGAACACCTTATAATAATATTTAAAATAAGAATGAGCTATTTTTTGGTTTTTCTCTTTTCTTAGCAGTTCTTCCACTTCTTCTTCTTCCTTGACCTCATTTATTTTTTTCTTTCTCTCCCCTTTTCACAAGTTCCTGTTTTGGTAAAAATCAAGAACTTCAGATGTGATAATTACATGTTTCTAATGTGGATACTTTCTAAAGAATCCACCAGTGAGAATTATTGTATCTTTAGGCAAAGAGCAAAGTTTTAAATTTTTCTGAAATCAGTTGTCAGTGAGTCAGTTGCAAATAGTACTTATGAGCCTAAAGTAGGAGTTTATTTCTTTTATTCTGACTTAAGATTTTTGAGCACGGCTTAACTTATATTGTTATATGAACCCTAAAATCACTGCTGTAAGTAAACGTAGTAATTATGTGTGATCATTAATAAAATGGAAATCCAATGTGTAGATTTTTTAGGTAACTTTTTTAGGTAGCTTCTGTTATGTTTCTACTTATATTATATACCACTAATAACATTAAAAATAACAGAATTCCAGAGTAGTTGGAATAAAGAGTCTGGGTTATGTATTCCCCAGTTAACTGACAACAGACAACAGTCTTTCAGTGAAATTTCAAATTGGATCATCTTTCTACTTCATCTTTCTTCATATTTGAGAAACAAGGTATTTTTCCATATCTATATATCAATTTTTGAAGAGCATGAATTAATAATATTTTGTTCTCTATAGATTAAAAGACATGTAACCAACAACTTACAATAAAGATGAACTTTATTGTTTTTCACATAATGCCAAAAATGAATAAATGTGTAATGCATATATAAAAATGCTAATAATCTGTAGAAATACCACTATTTTCTCACATTTTCCTGTAATGAGATAAAAAGTAGTGCAATTTGTAGACTACTTATTAGACTATAAAGATAAATGCTATTCTTGTGAAAAATCTCTTATAAAAAATAGTTCACTCATTTGAGTTACCTTATTTTTTTGTTTGATAATTTGACTATCAAATTATTAATATTTAGGTAAATGAGGAAAATAATATGAAAAAGTACTCACTGAGTAAGGAAAGTACTCGATAAATACTCACTAAGGAGTACTTACTGCTATATATGAACTCAACTTGATTCTTTAACAAGGGTTGGGATCTAAAGGCTAACAAATGGAGTGAGATTTTTCATAGTTGAAGTACTTAGATATCTTTTAATCACCCCCGATGTATCTGTACAGCTGACATTATAATAAATGCTATGGTTGAGACAGATAAATCGGTTGACTTGCTTTAGGGCCATGTTATACAAGAAATGTGTCCGATTGCTCAGGCATGTCTGACTTGTTGCAAAGTACATGTTCATTGAATAGACTGGAAGATAAATTTGCCTGTGGTACTTAGATTTTTATTTTACCATCTCCTTTGATTTTTTTGTTATGACCAGATCTTACTTAAGTATTATATAGCTTTAACTGAAAAGCAAAATGGAATATCTCCGTTTTGAAAAGCTTTCTGCTGCTTCTAGGAATGGAAAAAGACGTAAATATCTAAGAAAGCTAAAGCTCTAAAAAGAAATACATTACAAATAGGTATATATCTCCTAAGTAAAACTGGAATAACTATTAATATTTTCATTACTTGGTTGCAGCTTCTCCTTTGTGGCAATAGTCTTTAACCATTTTGTCACATTGCTGATTCACTGATACATTGTGGTTGGTTGGAAGATGTTTGTAATGAGTAATATAAAATTAATGAAATATGTAAATGAGTGTTTTCAGTTAATTGGAATAGAAGTTGCCTTTATAATAATGTGACTCATACTTCCACTGTGCTTCTTAATTGAGGGGAGAAAAGAGTAAATTTATAGTTGTTTTCCTTGAACATCCCTAAGAGTCCTCTATGTAAATTTTATTCATCATATATAGTCCTGAGGAAAAAATATTTTAAAGATAACTTCTCTGTACCATGGGATACTTATAGGGAGAAGATATGGATTGTTTATTATAACCATTTTTTAAAGTGTGAAATAAAATTTATGTAGTTGGCTGGCATTAGTGAATAGAGTCAGGAAAGTTTAATTGGTTGGCATTAAACTGCCTATTTTTACCTAATTTATTTCCTCACTAGGTCTATATTTTGCTCTGATGAAGGATCATTAAATTTATTTCAGTCTGTTTTACAAAATTGGATATAAGGTGATTATGAGTATTACAGCAAGTTGTGCACATTATCATTAATCTATCTCATTTCTTCTGTCTGCCATGTGTTTTTCAAAGTATAGTCCTCTGACCAGGATCACAAATATAACCTGGAAACTTGTTAGAAATGAAAAATTTGAGACCCCAGCTATACATTCTGAATCAAAATCTCTGGGTATGGCCGAGCAATCATTGCTTAACAAGGTTTCCATAGAATCCTGATGCACACTAAAGTTTGAGAACCTCTGCTGTAATCATATTCCACCTGAATAGCTTAGCAGGTTTATTAGTACTTGTTAGCTAGTGTTTCAAAGATAGTCTTTGTTATTTAAAATTGTTTAATTAGCAGAAGCCTCTGTAGTAGTTGTTAGGAAATTGTATACTCAAGTAACAATTATGTAAATATTTATGTACAAATTATACCTGTTAACTAAAGTATGTCTATAAAAATAAGTAAAAGCACTTTACTGTGTGATTTTTCACTACCACCATGCATACAAGGAATTTCTACACATTTACATTTGCCTATTGTGTGTTCTGTGCATACTTAAACATCATTGCCTGTTAGCAATAACATTTTTCAAGGTTTTTTTTCTGTGAAGGTAAAAATGGACCCAAACTTCATTGACAAGTTCCCTGGGCTATAGAATCATTATTTATGACACCCTTTTTTTTTTTTTTTTTTGCAACTTGAGCAGTCTTTGAAGCATCTTTTTTACTTTAATGTTATCTTCAAAGTGTCAAGGGTAAAAGAAAAAGATCACAATAAGTGATTTTCCATGGAGGTTGCAACCTTCAAACTTTAGAAAGTATCTAAAAGTTAAAAATAAAACGTCTTATTTAAAGAGTGTAGGTAAATCTAATTAAACCTCACTGTTTTGGAATCTACTAGTGCAAAAAAGGTTATATCTGAAGTAAAAATATAAATTTCTACTATTTCTCAAGGATAAAAAGAATGTGGTAATCAAATTAATAATAAAAAAGTGGGAAGCAACTTAAGCTAAATGTTAATAAGAAAAATGATTTCATACTTTTAATGACATCTCTTTTGCCATTGATTGTGAATAGATAATGATTGCTTGTTATCTACTTGTTAATAGATACTAATAACCTTCTTTTATCTATATGTATCATCCTAGTATATATGATCAAAGGAATAAAGCTACAATTGTTAGAACCACTCTTCTATTTGGATTTTCTAATAACCTATACAGATATTTGTTTCTTATTTTATTCTAAATTAACTTTTATTTTCCTGCTCTTTGCCTTCTAGTTGAGCCTTCCCATTTACAGTTCAAAAATGTTTCTACCCAGCTTGTGCCCTCCTGTTCATTCTTCCAGTCTCTACTTCATTTGGCTGTTTGTTCCTTTAGATACCGTGATTTCAGTATTCATCTTCCTGCCTGGCACTGCCAATTTTGGGGTTCTTGTTCTCTCTTCTCTTTCCCCTCACCTTTGGTTCTCAACCACTGTTGCTAGGATTGGTTTCTGGATTTTTGAATTGTATCTCTTTTTTAACTGGTATAATAAAAACTATGAAGATGTAAGATTGGAAATAAGAGGCCTGGAGAAAATTGACAAGTATTGAATGCCTACTCTATGCTAGGTGATTTACTTCTATAATTTAATTCTCATAAAATATAGGTATGCTTAATTGTTAGCTCCATTTTGTTTGTAAATAGACTGAAGCTCAGAGAGGTAAAATATTTTGTTCTAATTCACAAAGCAAGTAAGTGATAAGGCCAGATTTCAAACCTATATAGGTTCATTTATTCACTCCTCTTATTCAACAAATATTGATTGAGTGCATATTCTATATGTTGGCCACTGTGGTAGGGGCTTCACCAGATCCAGTCCTTACTCTCACGACCTTAACTATATGGTGGTATTGTCTGACTTCACAGATGTTGATCATTTTGCTACACTAAACAGGGAAAAGATACATTTGATGTAGATGTGAGAAAAACTGTATTTGTGCATTATTTAAGAAAATATAAACAAAAGCGTTGGTTTGTGTCTAGTCCTAGAGTCTCCCTCCTCACTCAGCACCAGTGCCTTTTAGTGACATCACTACTCTATATGTATTTTCCTCCTGTGTTCTCAGCTGTACAAGATTTATGTCTATAGGCCAATATTCTGTAGAAAGTCTTCGGAAAGAATTAGCTGTCTCTCCTAAATTACATTTGGAAAAGAGGAAGTCCTCTGTGTAAGAATACATACATTCATCCATCTCTCATCCATATATTTACTAAAACATTGTAAAATATTTAAGATGACTTAGCCAAATACACAAAACACAGCAGAACTTTTAATAAGATAAATGTGGAAAAATAGGGCAAGGAAAAGTAAGGTGAAATTAGGTTGTGTTCAGTGAAAGTATTAGTCTCTCAGTCGTGTCTGACATTTTGCAATCCCATGGACTGTAGCCTGCTAGGCTACTCTGTCCGTGGAATTCGCCAGGCAAGAATACTGTTGTAGGTAGCCATTACCTTCTCCAAGGGATCTTCCCAACTTAGGGATCAAACTCAGGTCTCCTGCATTGCAGGCAGATTCTTTACTGTCTGAGCTGCCAGGGAAGCCCCATGTGTTCAGTAAGCCTACTTAAAAAAAATTCATAAATTTGTCTCTGTTCTCAAGGATAGCTTGATTCACAATCATTATAATTTTAAAAACAAACTGGTATCATAAAAGAATGCCCATTTCTAGTTGTGATACTTAAGAAAGAATTTCTTCTGAAGAGGACCTCGGTGTAGTGTGGTGAGCAATGGCCTCAAATACTTGCTAATAAATATGAGTTTTGCTGAGCCATTTAATTGTATCCCACTGCATACTACAAAAGCAAAGTCCAATAAAACAATTCTTTTAAAATTGGGACAAGCCTTTCCAAGTAGACCACTGTGGTCTGGCCAAATCTGTGGTATATTTTAGAGGATCTAGAAAAATGAATGAATTGCATGTCTTTTAGGTAATTCTCATATGTAATTTGTCAGTTGAATTTTTCACATACTAGATGACAGTGAGTTTACATACCCTTATAAGTTTGTTTTATTCACTATTGCAGCATCATTGCATAGAATTCTACCTAGTACATAGTCAGTGTTTAATAATACTTGTTGTATGGATGAATAAATGCTGTGCTTTGAAGTATCTAAGTGAAAGCCTTCCTCTTAGCTATCTGTTGATATTTTCTTCCTTGTCCTTAAATAAAGCATGCTACTCTACTTTGGAGTACTTCATCTTTATGTGGACCTGAAATTCATTAAATGTCAGACATTGCTTAGGTGACTTTCAAGCAGATAATGAAATCAATATAAACTCTATGCAAAGAGCTCTTTTAAGATCGTTCTCAGTAACATGCCTTCCTTGGTATTTTAGGGCTTTAAGATTTTAAGATTCCTAAGAAGTTGTAAACTTCAGTAAAGCAATTTTAACATGGAAATAGTTTTTCTTCCCTGGAGACCTCAAAATCATACCAGATTTATTGAATTTGGAAAACATGGGGGTAGATTCTGTATAACACTAGCTTAACAAATTTTAGCTGTATATTTTAATGAAAGTGGTTAACTTCCAAACTTAAGAATTTAAGAATGTCCATTTTTCCTTCCTGCTGGCCCTTTATTTTTAAAGCAGGTTTTATTGAAGAGCATTATGTTAGTGTTAATTTTTCTTTAAAATTTCTGACACTATTAAATATTACATTATGCTGGGATTCAGTGAACCAGTAGATTATGTCGTTTCTGGTAATCCTTTATTCTATATAACTAAGTAATTTATATGCATCTTAAAAACTTATTTATAACATCAACTGGATGTAACACATAGTGACACATTTTAACTGCTCCTCCCAGATTTCTTACTCTACGAAAATCTGTTGAACTATTATAGCAACCTGCGCCTTCACTTTAAAATTTAGGTTATTATGCTAGATGAGACATTTATCAATGTAAAGTTTGCCTAGAGCAATGGCCTTATTTAGGATGATCACTGTACTTCTAATGAAATATTGAAATATCAACCTTTCACTCTATTTTCCATAACTTGCTTTTTATTTTGTTTGCCTTTCTTCTTATTTACTATAATACTTTATTTTGCAAGCTTTCTTCCTGTGTTGCTCCCAATTATTATAGCGTGCTACATATGTAAAAAGAGGATTAGAAATGATTTAAATCATGTACTTCACTCCCAACTTTAGCATAAAACCTATCTTTGCCATCACATTATGATAATATATACGTATTTCGGTTGACCTTTAGAAAATGAAATTTTCGTGCCTTCAATACCTATTCCACATTTAACCATACTTATCTTAAGAATGCCCTATTTTAAAACTTATATACGTAAAGCCTATCACTTTATTAATTCTTTAAAAAGGAATATATCTGTTTAAAAAAAAACAGATATATAATTTATATTGAAGATTTGGAAAAGAATCTAGAGTTTTTCTTCTACCCAATTTATGGAGAAGATTGACTTGATGGTTTGTCGAGTTCCATTTGTTATATCATAAAACCATAGAGCTAGGAAAGATGCAAGGGGTTCTCAGGTTTTTAGGGACTAATTATTTCAAGAGTAATAGGCAAAGAAAAATACCATTTCTTGTTCTGTGAATATCTGTTGAGCCGTTTTAGCAATCTGAGGCTTAATTTTAAAATTAAGGTTATTAGGCAAGATGAGATTGCTATCAAACACTCCTGTGTTATAAGGGATAAGAAAGATCTACTAATATAAAAGTTCCCTCAATATTCTGATTTTCAGCTTTTATTCAGTGGTCCCAAAGAATTGAATCTTTAAGCCTTAAAGAAAAAAAAATTGGAGCACTACAAAGTATGGTTTATATTAATAGATAGCATGATCTATAATAAATTAACTTATTTTTAAGTTAATTTTGCTACTCTGCCTTCCTTATTTTTGGTTAATTTCACTCAGTCTGCTATTTAATCTTTAATTACAGGCCACAAAAGAAGTAATAGAACGGGAAGCACCAGGGATGGCCCTGGCAATGCTGATGGGATCACTTAATGTTACACCTCTGGGCATGCTCTCTAGGTAAGAAAGTCACCAAAGTGGTGCAAAGAAAATTAATTCCATACCAGTAATCACTACAATAGACTGAGAAACCTAAGAAACGTTATAATCATACCACTTAATTTTGAGCCCCCCTCCCCCCGCAAAGTCTCAGCATCCTCTCTAAATTTCGGCCACAGTTTCTTTCAAGTTCTTTATCCTTTTTTATTTTTTTGTATATTATGTTGAAACTTAGAAAGTATCATTACTGCTAAAAGTAAACAATTATAACCCCAAGAAGAGTCCAGTTTTTAAGATGTAATATATTCTTTTTTTGTGATTATAGTCATCAATTAATTTTCCTTAGTTGTCATTAAATCCTAATTTAATAAAACTAAGCAGTAGAGTCTTTTAATAGGTTTTTACAAGTTAGGAACTTAATTTCCATTTGTAAATAGGCATGTTGATGTGTGGTCATGAAAAAAAAATCAATAATATATGTTCAAAGTGTTAGTCACTCAGTTGTGTCGGACTCTTTGCAACCACATGGACTGTAACCCGCCAGGCTCCTCTGTCCATGGGCTTTCCCAGGCAAGAATGCTGGAATGCTGGAGTGGGTTGCCATTTCCTAATCCAGGGAATCTTCCAAATCCAGGGATGGAACCTGGACCTCCTCCATTGCAGGCAAAGTCTTTACTGTCTGAGTCACCAGAGAAGGCTAGTGTATTAAATTAGTATATTTAAAACTATGATTCATTGACCTACATGGTGACATCCATCCTCAATTTGATAGTTTAGTTATTTTTTATTATTTTAGTAATTATTAGATTAAAATCCCCTTTAATGAGAACAACAGACATCATTTAAGTTAAAGACAGAACTGTCAGCTTAGTGAGAATCTGTTGATTTAATGACCTTTGATTTATACAGTTGATCTCAGAGCAATCTAGAAAATACATAATAACTTTATAATTGGCAGGATTTCTCTATCATTATTTATAGTTGTTTATTGATCCTGTTTGCAAAACTAATAGTAAGTATATCCATTTAATGCCTAGAATGAGTTATAATGCCCTTTCTGTTACTTAGACTGTATCCTGTAAGTGGCAGCCACTTGAAGCACAGCTACAGGGAAAAGTGAGTGGGTCATCAGTTACTGTACTTTCTTTCCTGTTACAAGTACTCTATTGTAACATTTCATATAATAAGACCAAGAAAAGAACTAAGTAACTTGATTTTTTTAATTTAAAAGTCCACGCTAATCTTTAACAAACTTATGCGGTTTTTTTTCACCCTTACTTATATTACCTGCCCATAGGAGATCAAAGGTCACCTCTGGTCCCTTTTCTCTATGGAATTAAGTAGTAGTCTTTGAATATAAGAACTCTTTCTTGGCATACAAGGAATATAGTCAAGATAGAATTAAGCTTCATCTCTTGTTAATTACTTTATAATAAAAATCTAATTCTACAAACTCTTGAATTATTATTATTCAAAATAATATATTTGTCAGGCCTTGTGTTAGCCATTAGGAATACTAAGTGTGGAAAGAAAAGTAAGACATGGTCCTTACCTTAAGGATCCCCTGTTTATCTGGAGAACTTTTTCCTTACAACTGATAAGGTAACTTCTTAAACTGAATATAGCTTTCCTGATCCAGTATAGAAACAGTGCTTTTGCCTTATTGAAAAATTTTTCTGGATTAATTTCCCCTCTGCCTTCTAAATTCACATAATTACTGAGTACCGGCCTGCCCAGTGAATGAAAATAAATTAATAGGAGCTGATTTTAAGTATTTTGGAATGAGCTCATCTTTCTTAGGCTGAAGGCTTTGAAAATTAAAACATATATACAGCATGGTAACAGATTTTTCTGACTTTTATTTCCATTACTATTGAACTGAGAGTTTATTTACAAAATTGAAACAGTGATAGTAGTCCACATGCGTTATGGAAAAGGAATTATGGGCTGTTTCCCTTTATGTTTATTTTTTTGTGCTTTGATTAGATTGATGCCTCCTTTCTATAGATTTTTTGCCTTGTATGTACTTGAGGCTTTGTACATGCTTATGTTATAGCACATGCTATGTTATGATCATTTACTTTCTCATCTGTTTTACCTAATTTGTATAAAATACAAATTTGTATTAAGATCAACTGCTTTATCTTATTCGAATGTTTTGCATCCTCAGCTCCAGAACAATTTCTGACACATAGTAAGTACTCAAAAAAAAGGGTTTACTTTTATGATTACTGTTGCTAACTCAGTGTTTCATCCTAGTTTTAATAGAATATTTTTCAGGGTAAAGTAATACATCAAGTTGGTGCCCTGCCTTCCTATTTTTCTCTCTAGTATAATAATAATGTAATACTATAATACTTAATGATTTAATAATATAATTATTTAATTACTTTAATTAAGTAATTAAAGTTACTTAATCTGTTTAAATGGCTTCCATCTATTTGGTTAGCTTAATATTTTCCAGGTTTTTTTTTTTTCCCCCCAACAAGTTGGAAGATTGTAGTAAGTAATGGTTAAGAGCATCGTCTCTGAACTCAGATTGCTTGGGTTCTGTTCTGACTCTGTTACTAGCTATATCACATATTTCTTTTTCTCATCTCTACAATGAGGATGTTAATAGTACCAGCCTTCTTGAATTAAGTAAACTAGTCCATTTAACTGCTTAGAACAGTTGATTCATAGTAATTTTAAGTGTTGATCACCATTGTATTGTTACTGGTTCAGAGTTCCAGTTCTTAGATCAAGTGTGCTAGCAAAATCTTTTAATACTTTCATTCATCTGGAAATGTCTTTATCTTACCTTTATTCCTGAAGGATATTTTCACTAGATACAGGATTCTGGATTAACAGTTCTTTCCTTTCAGCATTTAAAAAAATTGTTATTCCACTGTCTTCTGACTCCATAGTTCCTATGGAGAAATCCACAACCATTTGAATTGATATATCCTTATATGTGTTATTTTTTATTCTCTGGATGCTTCAAAGATATTTTTTTCTTTACCTTTAATTTCAACAATTTGATTATTATGTATCTGGATGTGGGGTTTTTTTGAGTTTATTCTTTTGGGTTAAAAGAGTTTCTTTTAGCTATGTTTTTAACGAAATTTGGGAATTAACCATTAAGTTTTCAGATTTTTTTCTTTTTCTGTACCTCTTTCTCATTTTCATCTGGTACTTTTGTGACATGAATTGCACATCTTTTAATAATGTATCACAGGTCTCTGATGTTCACTTTTTTTAAACTCATTTTTATCCTATTCTTCAGATTATTTATGTTAATCTGTCTTCAAGTTCACTGACATTTTTCCTCTTTCATCTTAATTTTGCCTTTGAGCCTAGGCAATGAATTTTAAAATTACAGTTGCGGTATTTTCAGTTCTAAAATTTATATTCAGCTATCGCTATTTTTTATGACTATTTCTTGTCTAAGAACTTCTGTCTTTGCTTTTATTTCAGAAGGGTTGGCCTTTATTTCATGGAGAATGGTTTTATAATTGCTGCTTAATGTTTTTCTGACAACTCCCATATCTGAATCACCTTGGAGCTGACATCTGTTGATTTTTTTTTTTTCTGTAATAGGTGGTCAGATTTTCTTGATTTTTCTATGTTGAGTAATACTGGATTATACCCTGCACATTTTGAGTATTATCTTTTAAACCTCTGGCCTCTGTTAAAGTTCTCTGGAGAGAGTTATAATCAGATTGGTTTCAGCAACCAATCTGATTCGATTCATGTTGAAAATTCTGTCTCACTTTATATGGATGGTGAAAAGCCTTTGCTATTGTGTTTGGGTCTGCCAGCACATGAACATTCAGGAGTTAGCTTGAGAATTGGGCAGTGGAGTATGTTTATTTATTTTTTTAAAAACCTTTCTTACACTTCTTTGAGTTTGTCACACATGCTTAGCTCAGTAGTAAGCCTGGAACTTGTGTCAGTTCATTCTCAAAATTGAGAGATCCACCTTCACCAGCTCTCTCTGCTCTCTAAGCATTCCCCTCTACTCTGCAGTTCCCAGTTATTGCTCTATAAGAAATAGCTTGGCAAGAGTGAATGTCGACATTCTAGGAATCAGCGAACTAAAATGGACTGGAATGAGTGAATTTAATTCAAATGACCATTATATCTACTACTGTGGGCAGGAATCCCTTAGATGAAATGCAGTAGCCATCATAGTCAACAAAAGAGTCCGAAATGCAGTACTTGGATGCAATCTCTAAAACAATAGAGTGATCTCTGTTCGCTTCCAAGGCAAACCATTCAATATCACGGTAATCCAAGCCTATGCCCCAAGCAGTAATGCTGAAGAACCCGAAGTTGAACACGGGGTTCTATGAAGACCTACAAGACCTTTGAGAACTAACACCCAAAAAAGATGTCCTTTTCATTATAGGGGACTGGAATGCAAAAGTAGGAAGTCAAGAAACACCTGGAGTAACAGGCAAATTTGGCCTTGGAGTACGGAATGAAGCGGGGCAAAGGCTAATAGAGTTCTGCCAAGAGAACGCACTGGTCATAGCAAACACCCTCTTCCAACAACACAAGAGAAGACTCTACATGTGGACATCACCAGGTGGTCGACACCGAAATCAGATTGATTATATTCTTTGCCGCCAAAGATGGAGAAGCTCTATACAGTCAGCAAAAACAAGACTGGGAGTGGACTGTGGCTCAGATCATGAACTCCTTATTGCCAAATTCAGACTGAAACTGAAGAAAGTAGGGAAAACCACTAGACCATTCAGGTATGACCTAAATCAAATTCCTTATGAATATACAGTGGAAGTGAGAAATAGATTTAAGGGACTAGATCTGATAGACAGAGTGCCTGACGAACTATGGTCGGAGGTTGGTGACATTGTACAGGAGACAGGGATTAAGACCATCCCCATGGAAAAGAAATGCAAAAGGGCAAAATGGTTGTCTGAGGAGGCCTTACAAATAGCTGTGAAAAGAAGAGAAGTGAAAAGCAAAGGAGAAGAGGAAAGATAGTCCCATTTGAATGCAGAATTCCAAATAATAGTCAGGAGAGATAAGAAAGCCTTCCTTAGCAATCAATGCAAAGAAATAGAGGAAAATAACAGAATGGGAAAGACTAGAGATCTCTTCAAGAAAATTAGAGATAACAAGGGAACATTTCATGCAAAAATGGGCTCAAAAAAGGACAGAAATGGTATGGATCTAAAAGAAGCAGAAGATATTAAGGAGAAGAGGTGGCAAGAATACACAGAAGAACTGTACAAAAAAGATCTTCACGACCCAGATAATCACAGTGGTGTGATCACTCACCTAGAACCAGACACCCTGGAATGTGAAGTCAAGTGGGCCTTAGAAAGTATCACTACAAGCAAAGCTAGTGGATGTGATAGAATTTCAGTTGAGCTATTTCAAATCCTGAAAGATCATGCTGTGAACGTGCTGCACTCAATATGCCAGCAAATTTGGAAAACTCAACAGTGGCCATAGGACTGGAAAAGGTCCGTTTTCATTCCAATCCCTAAGAAAGGCAATCCCAAAGAATGCTCAAACTACCACACAATTGCACTCATCTCACACGCTAGTAAGGTAATGCTCAAAATTCTCCAAGCCAGGCTTCAGCAATACGTGAACCGTGAACTTCCAGATGTTCAACCTGGATTTAGAAAAGGCAGAGGAACCAGGGATCAAATTGCCAATATCCACTGGATCATTGAAAAAGCAAGAGAGTTCCAGAAAAACATCTATTTCTGCTTTATTGACTACACCAAAGCCTTTGACTTGTGGATCATGACAAACTGTGGAAAATTCTTTAAGAGATGGGAATACCATACCACCTGACCTGCCTCTTGAGAAACCTGTATGCAGGTCAGGAAGCAACAGTTAGAACTGGACATGGACCAACAGACTGGTTGCAAATAGGAAAAGGAGTACATCAAGGCTGTATATTGTCACCCTGCTTGTTTAACTGATATGCAGAGTACATCATGAGAAATGCTGGGCTGGAAGAAGCACAAGCTGGAATCAAGATTGCCAGGAGAAATATCAATAACCTCAGATATGCATATGACACCACACTTATGGCAGAAAGTGAAGAGGAACTAAAAAGCCTCTTGATGAAAGTGAAAGAGGAGAGTGAAAAAGTTGGCTTAAAGCTCAACATTCCGAAAACTAAGATCATGGTATCTGGTCCCATCACTTTATGGGAAGTAGATGGGGAAACAGTGGAGGCAGTGTCAGACTTTATTTTTTTGGGCTCCAAAATCACTGCAGATGGTGATTGCAGCCATGAAATTAAAAGACGCTTACTCCTTGGAAGGAAAGTTATGACCAACCTAGATAGCATATTAAAAAGCAGAGACATTACTTTGCCAACAAAGGTCCGTCTAGTCAAGGCTATGGTTTTTCTAGTGGTCATGATGCTGAGAGCCATTGGGGGCAGGAGGTGAAGGGGATGACAGAGGATGAGATGCCTGGATGGCATCACCGACTCGATGGGCATGAGTTTGAGTAAACTCTGGGAGTTGGTGATGGACAGGGAGGCCTAGCGTGCTGCGATTCATGGGGTCGCAAAGTGTAGGACACGACTGAGTGACTGAACTGACTGACTGACTGAAGGAAGCTGGGAATATAAGATATTTCTTATAGAGTATTAATCCCCTGTGCTATTATGCAATTCCACACAATTGGACCACCTTCAGGGCAAAGACAAAAGAAAAGGAAAAAATAAAAAATAACAGAGCTTCCTCTCACTCACCCTTCTAGATTTTAGCCAGATAGATACGTCTTCTTATTGGATTCTTCTGCTTATACCATCATGACCATAGTAGTGTAGCTCTGTAACTGGAATTAACCCCATTCAGTGTTATTATTCAAGTTCTGACTTCTGTCCCCAGTCTATCTGCAATTATTTATGTTCGGAGTTCTCAGATAGTCAGTCTTTGATATTTTCCTCACAGTCAATAGGAGAGCCTTAGTTAAGGTTCTACTATCTTGGTCAACACTCACAGAAAAAGAACTCTATTTTAAAAATCAGATCTTTGAGTTTGTATCTTAGCATTTACTCTCCATGTGACCTTGGGAAATTTATTCAGCTAAGTTTAGCACTTCAGTCCTAGTAGCTAATTGAATTGCCAGCAAAATTGCAGCATATAAGCTCCCAAATCTATAATTTATGCTCTACTCACTTTTTAAAGAGATCAAGTACTTTTGGTTCTAAATGTCATTAACAGTTAATAGAGCAACCACTGTGGTTACACATTGAGGCATAATTTATCCTTGTTTTATTCTCAGGTCAGTCATTAACTTGATTTGTAATGTCTACTTAGTTTTTTAATTACTTCACATAGCTCATGGAAATGTTATGAGGTCCTATGTAGATTTCCTCTCTAAGAAGAACTACTATATGAATATCTAAATTCATAAAAGGAAAAAGTAATAAATAGTTTTTCATTTTATAAAGAGATTTACTGTTGTAATGCTTAATAACTATCTTTCAATTGTTTTAAATACTCAGCTTATTTTTTGTTATGTGTAATTTTCCATAGTGTCTCTATCTTCTGAAGTAGGAGGTGAAGTCTCTAGTTAGTTTTTAATGTGTGAAGTAGGACTAATCATTTTTCCCACTATTTATTGCCAATTTGATCTCAGCTTCATCTAGTCCATGACTGAAGATAAACACTCAGACACTTGCACTGCTATTGGGGAGCAGTTAACTCTTTCCATTTGGTGCCAAAAATGGTTTCACACAACTATTGGTAAAAAGTTTTTAAGGAAAAATATATTGGATTTAGATTTTTATATTAGTGAATTCAGTTATCCTAAGTATTTTTTAAAACATGTTAAAATGACATGGATCATTTAAAATAATAATTGTCAATAACAGTATTACCATCTTGAAGTGTTTCTATTTTTTAACCTAAAATAAAACATACTTAGCTTATAAAAGGCTGTAGAAGGGAACTGAGAAGACGATAGAGAGGAATCCATTTCTTGACCTAGACAACATTTGGACTAACAGAATCTAATACAGTAATTTTGCACATCTTGAGTATATTCAAAAGCTGGCAGCTTCCAGGGGTAGGTTTGGCTGGTAAATTGTGGTTAATTTCAGTCATTTTTGCCCCAAATAGTATCTATGTACTCCCCAACCCCTCAACTGCATGGCAGGCAGCCAACACTGGCATGCTTGTGGGCAACAGAGTGGGCAACTAGGACCTCATCTTTCAAATATTAGGGGTCTAGGTTTTATTTGTGAATTATTGTTTTGCATTTTAGAGGTGCAGACAAAGGCAGATTACCATTCTTGTAACTTCCACCAAATGAAATGATTTCAAGGAGAATTAAAGAGACAGTGCCTTTTTTTTTTTTTTTTAATATCCCCTAGACTTTTCTCTTTTACCCCCTTTGGAAGCTAGATATTTAAGGATTAGGATAGCCAAGAGCAAACACTCACATAAGGAAATTTAAAAAGTCATTGCACATGCCCAAAGAGAAATGCAGATTCAGAGAACACCTGGGATCACCTTAGGTTTACACCTCAGGCTAGTCCCAACAAAGAAACACTCTACAACAATCAAAAATAGAGCAAGATCTGAAGGGATGGGAGGAGGATATGATTTCTAGAATTACCACATTACAAGATTCAGATGTTCAGTTTTCAACAATAACACCACCACAACACATAAAAAAAGCAAATGTGGCCCATTAAAAGAGAAAAAAAAAATTGACAGAAAAGACTCATGAGGATGACCAGATGGTAAACTTATTAGACAGAGATTTTTAAAACAATTGTCTTAAAGATGCTCACAATACTAAAGGAAGATGTGAATAAAATCAAGAAAATTATATAAGGAAAATGTAAATATCAATAATGAGATTTTTAAAAAGGCAAAAAGATATTCTGAAGTTGAAAAACACAACTGACATAAAAATTTCACTAGAGGGATTCAAAAGCCAGAGAAAGGAGTCAATGAACTTCAAGATAAAGCTATTGAAATTGTTAAGTCTGAGAAACAGAAAGAAAAAAAAATTATTGAAGAAACGTGAATGGAGCCTAAGGGACCTGTGAAACACCATTAAGTTCTTCGTCTAACACCACTAGACCATGCTTTGTGGGAGTCTCAGAAGGAGAAGAAAGGGAAAAAAAGGACAGATAATTATTTGAAGATTAATAACTAAAAATTTCCCAAATCTGCAAATCCAAGATACTCAGCAGACTCCAACTACGAAAGTGGAAAGAAATCCATATAATAATCTGTCAGAAGCCAAAAATAGAGAATCTTGAAAACATCAAGAGAAAAGATACTCATCATATACAAGGGATCCTCAATAAGATCATAAGCAGATTTCTCTTTAGAAATATTGGAGATGTCAATATTGGACATGTAAAATATAATGAAAGTTTTAAAACTTAATGGACGGATTAGACTGCAGATTATATACAGATGAAGAGTCAATTAGGGAAACAGGTAAAAAAATTTGAAGAAATTATCCATAATGTAGCTCATATTTACAGTAACATAAAAATGAAGTAAAAGTTAACCATGGAGGATAGAGTAAGAAAATATAAAATATACTTAAAGTTCAGAAGAAGACAGTAGAGAATGAAGAAAAATAAATGTTTGAAATATCATATCAAAAAGAATCTCAAACTCCAGAAAGGTATCCATCTTCAGATGTGGAAATCCAAACAAGTCTTTAACAAGATGAATAAAAATAATCCATACCTACTCACATCATAGTAACACTATAAAATACCACAGAAAGATAGATCTTACAGAATTATAGGCAAATGATTTGAGTATTGTATGTAAATTATACTTCAATAAAGTTTTTTAAAGTGGAATTTCTAAATCTTGAAATTACAAATTTGATTCATTCTCATTGTGATAAGTGATAATTTTAATGAGCCCAGTCTATCAATTATTTTTTCCATGGATTATGCCCTTCTATCTATAAGTTACATCCAAAAAGTCATTGCACCCAAGTCATCTATGTTTTCTCCTATGTCATCTTCTAGGAGTTTTATCATTTTTGTGGTTAGTAATTTGTTCTGTAACCCATATTGAGCTAATTTTTTTTCTTTTATTTATTTATTTTTTTGAGCTAATTTTTACAGGGAAGAACTGTCTGTATCTTGTGTCTAAATTCAGTTTTTGCATGTGGATAGATGTCTAGTACCATTTGCTGGAAATGAAATGGTACTTTTTTTTTCCCCCTCCATTGTGTTGCCTTTGCTTCTGTCAAAAATTCATTGACTGTATTTGTGTTCTTCTGTTCTATCCATTCATCTATTTATCTGTTCTTTTGTCAATACCACACCATCTTAATTACTATGGCTTTATAGTATCTATAAGTCTCAAAGTCAGTCAGTATCAGCTCTCCAACTTTGTTCTCCTCAAGTATTGTGTTGGCTACTTATAGATTTTTTGTCTCTCCACATAAACCTCAGAATCAGTTTATTGATAGCCATAAAATGACTTGCTGAGATTTTTATTTGGATTTTATTGAATTTGCATTGAATCACTGAATTGACAATATTCAGATTTCCTGTCCATGAACATGGAATATCTGTCCATTTATTTGTTTCTTCTTTGATTCATTTATTTATTTCATTCAGGGTTTTGTAGTTTTCCTCATATAAAACTTATACATATTTTGTTAGACTTATACCTGTTAAGTATTTCTTAATGGGAGGTGCTAGTATAAATTGTGCTTTTTTTTTTTTCATTTATTTTTTATTAGATGGAGGCTAATTACTTTACAGTATTGTAGTGGTTTTTGCCATACATTGACATGAATCAGCCATGGATTTACATGTGTTCCCCATCCCGATCCCCCTTCCCGCCTCCCTCCCCATCCCATCCCTCTGGGTCTTCCCAGTGCACCAGCCCTGAGCACTTGTCTCATGCATCCAACCTGGGCTGGTGATCTGTTTCACCATTGATATAGTATACTTGTTTCAATGCTGTTCTCTCTGAACATCCCACTCTCGCCTTCTCCCACTGAGTCCCAAAGTCTGTTCTGTGTACTCTATTTTTAATTTCAAGTTTCTGTTGTTTGTTGCTGGCAAATATATAGGAAAGCAGTTGGCTTTTGTTTACTAACTTTTCATCCTGTAGCCTTGCTCTAGTCACTTACTGGTTACAGGAGTGTTCTTTAATCTACTAACATTTGGGGATTTTCAGTTATTTTTTTGTTATTGAAGAAGTTTAATTTCTAGTTTAATTTCATTGTTGTCTGAAAGTAGACACTGTATAATTTCTATTCTTTTAGATCTGTTAAGATGTATTTTATGGCCCAGATTGTGGTCTATCATGGTGAATGTTCCATGTGAGTTTGAGAGGAATGTCTTTTCTGCTGTTGTTGGATGAAGTTTGGTTCAATTCAGTTCAATTCAGTTCAGTCGCTCAGTCGTGTCCAACTCTTTGCGACTCCATGAACCGCAACACGCCAGGCCTCCCTGTCCATCACCAGCTGCCAGAGTCTACCCGAACACATGTCCATCGAGTTGGTGATGCCATCCAACCATCTCATCTTCTGTTTTCCCCTTCTCCTCCTCCCTTCAGTCTTTTCCAGCATCATGATCTTTTCTAATGAGTCAGTTCTTTGCACCAGGTGGCCAAAGTATTGGTGCTTCAGCATCAGTTCATCCAATAAAGATTCAGGACTGATTTCCTTTAGGTTGGACTAGTTGGATCTCCTTGCTGCTCTCAAGAGTCTTCTCCAACACTGCAGTTCAAAACCATCAATTCTTTGTCACTCAGCTTTCTTTATAGTCCAAATCTCACATCATACATGAATACTGGAAAAAACGTAGCTTCAACTAAATGAACCTTTGTCAGCAAAGTAATGTCTCTGCTTTCTAATATACTGTCTTGGTTTGTCATAGCTTTTTTTCCAAGGAGCAAGCATCTTTTAATTTCATAACTGCAGTCACAATCTGCAGTGATTTTGGAGTCCAAGAAAATAATGTCTGTCACTGTTTTCATCATTTCCCCATCTGTTTGCCACGAAGTGATGGGACTGGATGCCATGATCTTAGATTTTGAATGTTGAGTTTAAGCTAGCTTTTTCACTCTCCTCTTTCATCAGCATGCTCTTTAGTTGTTCTTTGCTTTCTGCAAAGGGTGGTGTCATCTGCATATCTGAGGTTATTGATATTTCTCCTGGCAATCTTGATTCCAGCTTGTGTTTCATCCAGCCCAGCATTTCACAGGATGTACTCTGCATATAAGTTAAATAGGCAGGGTGACAATGTACAGCCTTGACGTACTCCTTTCCCGATTTGGAACCAGTCTATTGTTGCATGTTCAGTTCTACTGTTGCTTCTTGACCTGCATATAGATTTCTCAGGAGACAGTTAAGGTTATCTAGTCTTCCTATCTCTTTAAGAATTTTCCACAGTTTGTTGTGATCCACACCATGAAAGGCTTTAGCATAGTCAGTGAAGCAAAAGTAGATGTTTTTCTGGAATTCTCTTGCTTTTTCTATTACCCAACGGATCTTGGCAATTTTATCTCTGCTTCCTCTGCCTTTTCTAATCCAGCTTGAACATTGGAAGTTCTCGGTTCATGTACTGTTGAAGCCTGGCTTGGAGAATTTTCAGCATTACTATGCTGGCTTGTGAAATGAGTGCAGTTGTGCAGTAGTTTGAACATTCTTTGGCATGGCCTTTCTTTGGGAATGAAAACTAACCTTTTCCAGTCCTGTAGCCACTGCTGAGTTTTCCAGCATTTGCTGAAATTTGAGTGGCTTATTGAGTTCAGCACTTTCATAACATTATTTTTTAGGACTTGAAATAGCTTAGCTGGAATTCTATCACCTCCACTAGCTTTGTTCGTAGTGATGCTTCCTAAGGCCCGTTTGACTTCATACTCGAGAATGTCTGGCTCTAGGTGGGTGAGCACACCATCATGGTTATCTTGGTCATTAAAATCTTTTTTGTATAGTTCTTCTGTGTGTTCTTGCCACTTCTTCTTAATATCTTCTGCTCTGTTAGGTCCATACCATTTCTCTCTTTATTGTGCCCATCTCTGCATGAAATGTTCTCTTGGTGTGTCTAATTTTCTTGAAGAGATCTCTAGTCTTTCCCTTTCTGTTGTTTTCTTCTGTTTTTTGCATTGATCACTTAGGAAGTCTTTCATTTCTCTCCTTGCTGTTCTTTAGAATTCTGCTTTCCGATGCATGTATCTTTCCTTTTCTCCTTTGCCTTTCATTTCTCTTCTTTTCTCAGCTATTTGTAAGGCCTCCTCAGACAACCATTTTGCCTTTTTGCATTTCTTTTTCTTCGGGATGGTTTTGATCACAGCCTCCTGTACAATATTACAAACCTCCATCCATAGTTCTTTAGGCACTCTGTCTTTCAGATCTAATCCCTTGAGTGTATTTATCACTTTCACTATATAATCGTAAGGGAATTGTTTTACGTCATACATGAATGATCTTGTGGTTTTCCCTACTTTCTTCAATTTAAGTCTGAATTTGGCAATAAGGAGTTCATGATCTGAGCCACAGTCAGCTCCCAGTCTTATTTCTGCTGACTGTATAGAGCTTCTTCACCTTAGGCTGCAAAGAATATAATCAATCTGTTTCAGTATTTACCATCCATTAATGTCCTTGTGTAGAGTTGTCTCTTTTGTTGTTAGAAGAAGGTATTTGCTGTGACCACTGTGTTTTCCAATCTACTAAGGAGCCCATCATAGGCATTCTTTATTTCTATTTCATTATTTTTTATATCTAGCATTTCTTTTTGTTTCTTTCTCAGGATTTTGATCTCGCTGCTTACATTGCCCATTTGGCCTGGCATACTGTCAACTTTATTGGGCCCTCAGATACTTGTGTTGAATTCCTGTTTTATTGTTTAAACATGTCTGCTATGTCTGGTTCTAATGTTTGCTCTGTATCTTCAAGTTGTGCTTTTTGTCTTTTAGTATACCTTGTAGTTTTTTCTTAATAGCTGGAAATGAAATACTGGGTAAAAGGAACTGCTGTAATAGCCCCTTATTTACTTGGTGGTGAGATTTGGGGGCATGTATCTTGCTCTATCCTAAGGTGGGATACTTACCTCTTTTCTAATGTATTATTAGAAACACTGTTTAAGGTGAAAAGCATTGATTTTTGCATGTTGTCCTTTTGGTTTCACTCACTTTCAATATATTTTTTTCATTTCTTTTGAGACTTCTTTCATCTGTTGTTTATCAAGTTTATAAACTTTGCTTAGGATTCTAGTATATTGGGTTTTTTCTGTTATCTTCCTATTATTGATTTCTAATTTTATCCTTTTGTGGTTAGAAAACACTGTGTATTTTTTTAAACTTGCTGGGGTTTATTTTTATGGTTCAGGATATGATATGTCTTGGTGAATATTCCGTGGGCATTGGAGAAAATTGTAGATTATTTTTTCAGGTGGAGTGTTCTGTAAATATCAGTTAGATCCTGTTATTAATGGTATTTGGGGTTCTTCTATTTCCTTGTTGAGCTTCTGTCTAGTTCTATTATAATGTTTGAAAAACAACCTAAATCAAAAATATACAACGCGCTCCTAGTTATTTACCCAATTAATTTGAAAATTATGTGCATGAAAAAATATGCATATGAATGTTAAGAACTTTATTCACAATTAATAAAAGCTAAAATAAGCCAAGATATACTTCGGTAGATAAATGGATAAGCAAACTGTGGGGCATCAATACAACAGATTATTATTCATTGATTAAAAATAAATGAGCTAGCAAGCCACCAAAAAAAAAAAGAAAAACACAACCCATGGAGGGTCTTAACTGTATATTGCTGAGTAGAAGAAGCCAGTCAAAAAGGCATGCCATATGATTCCAATTTTATGACATTCTTTAAAAAGTGAAATTATAGAGACATAAAATGATTTGTGACTGCCAGGGATTTGTGCGAAGGGGAGATGCATGGATGAGTCACAGCAGATTTTTAGGACTGTAACACTATGCTGTATGATACTGTATTGGTGAAACATGGAGACATGACATTACGCATCTGTCAAAACTCACAGAACTTTATATCAGAAAGAATGCTTGCTATATGCACATTTTAGAAAACCATTATTTAGACATAAAATAATGCAGACTCTTGATAAGAGAATCTAAATATCTTACAAATAGAGGAAACAATTTTACTAAAGGGGATGGGAGGAAAAGACACTGACCTAAATAACTTTGGTGTCATGAGTGATGTTTATAAGACTAAAGGTGAGTGGAACTATATTATACACATGCACTTTTGTTGATAATGTTGTAATCCATGTTTGTGTGTATTAACAATTCTGATACTACTGAGTTTGTACAGTTTGTCCTCAATTTGACATGGGGTTACTTCCCAGTAAACCCATTCTATCATAAGTCAAAAATGGATTTAACACATCTAACCTACCAAATATCATAGCTTAGCCTAGCCTATCTTAAATGGACTCAGAACACTTACATTAGCCTACAGTTGGGAAAAGTTATCTAACAAAAAACCTATTTGGGGGCTTCCCTGGTGGCTTAGATGGTAAAGAATCTGTCTGCAGCTCAAGAGACCCAGGTTCAATCCCTGGGTCAGGAAGATCCCCTAGGGTAGGAAATAGCAGCCTACTCCAATATTCTTGCCTGAGAATTCCATGGACAGAGGAAACCAGCGGGCTACAGTCCATGTGGTCTCAAAAAGCCAGACATGACTGAGCAACTAACACACAAAACCTGTTTTATAATAAAGTGTTGAATATTTCAAGTAGTTTATTGACTCCTATACTGAAAGTGAAAAACAGAATGGGTTATAGGGGTAAAGAATATTGTAAGCTCACTGCTGCTAGCCAGCACTAGGAGAGTATATCATACTGTATATTATAGCCCAGGAAAAGATCAAAATTCGAAATTTGAAGTATGATTTCTGCTGAATATATATCATTATCACTCCATCATAAAGTCAGAAAATCATAAGTCGGGAATCATTAAGTTGGAGCCTTTACTGGAATTAAAGAATTGTGTAAACGGATGATGAGTGGTGGGAACCACATTTGTCACTGATACAGTAGGAAATCACATAGTTACAGGCAAGGAGAGGAGGCTACAATGATCCTTAAGATATAATGAATCAGAGTTAGAGAAATCAGTATGGACTCATGTTTTGTTTAATATAGATATAAATGAGATACATAGAAGTATTTGTAGACGTGTGTATGTATGCACGTTAGCATGCACACATGTATTTCTTTGCTTTATTAGCAGAGAGGATCAAAAAGAAATAACACTCCAGCAACCACAGCCATACCTAATGCTCAGTTCTTGGTTTCTAATACCATTTGCCAGTAAATGGAATTTTTCCTCCGAAATGGCTGTTTCTAGGACTAGGGGAAGAAATACACAAAATGAGCCTAGTATCTTCTAGTGCTTGAAAGTAAGGAAATGCTAAAAAATAAAACAAACCCCCTCCCCCACATTATAGATGAATGTCACAAAAACATAGGAACCAACTGACAAACTTCTAGTGGCCAAAGATAGAACAGTTTGAGCAACAAAATGAAGTAGTATTTGATTATTATAACTTAAAATATAAAATAAGTTTTCATGAGTCCATACTTAATCAAAGACTAATTGATTAAATTAATAGCAAAGAAAAGGAGACAGATCTCTTACCAAAGATTTCCAAATAATACATGTAAATATTCCACCCTTAAGGAGGGGGGCACATAACCCCCAATTCTTTGGCATGGGCTGCACACTGTAACTTCCTAAACAATATGTTTCCTATGTGCAGAAGTATTTTTAAAGCTAAGCAATGCCTGAAATATTTCTCAACATGGATGAACCTTGAAAACATGCTAACTAAAAGAAACCGACCTCAAAAGGCCATGTATTCCTCCACATATGAAGGAATTCATGTATGATTCCATTTATGTGAAATGTCCAGAATATATAGGTCTATAGAGACAGGAAGTAGATTAATGGTTGCTCGGGGCTAAGAGTAGGAGAAAATATGGACTGCTGATAGATATGTGCTTTTTTTTTCTAGAGGAGGCGAGTAATATATTCGAAAGTTGATTGCATTGATGACTGCACAACTCTGTGAAACACACCAAAAATACAAGTATTTTTTTACTTTATGATTAAGTTAGATAGTATGTGAATTATATCTTAAGTTATTATAAAAATAAGTAAGAATGATTTTTAAATTCAAGAAAATAGTTATCTAAGGAAAAATGAGACTTGAGGTCATGATAAGGTACACAGTAGTCTCTGAAAATATAGTAATAGTTTCTTAAATTAGATTGAAGTACCTACGTAGCTTTTTTCCATTATTATCTACATTTTATATGTACATTACAAGCTTCTATGTATTTAATACTTAATAAAAATTTGTTTTTAAGGGAAACAAAATTGTATTATTCATGTTATTTAAATCCATGGCTAGTATGACAGATTTTATTTTTTTGGACTCCAAAATCACTGCAGATGGTGACTACAGTCATAAAATTAAAAGATGCTTGCTCCTTGGAAGGAAAGCTATGACAAACCTAGACAGCATATTAAAAAGCAGAGACATCACTTTGCCAACAAAGGTCTGTCAAAGCTATGATTTTTCCGTTAGTCATATACAGATGTGAGAGTTCAACCATAAAGAAGGCTGAACAGCTCAGAATTGATGCTTTTGAATTGTGGTGCTGGAGAAGACTCTATGGAGAGTCCCCTGGATTACAAGGAGATCAAACAAGTCAATCCTGAAGGAAATCAACCCTGAATATTCATGGGAAAGACTTGCTGAAGCTGATACTCCAATACTTTGGCTACCTGATGGGAAGAGCTGACTTCTTGGAAGTCTTGGAAAAGACCCTGTTGCTGGGAAAGGATGAAAACAAAAGGAGAAGAAGGTGGCAGAGGATGAGATAGCTGGCTAGCATCACTGACTCCATGAATTTGAGCAAACTCCCAGAGACAGTAGAGGACAAAGGAGCCTGGCATGCTACAGTCCATGGGGTCACAACGGGTCAGACACGACTTAGTGACTGAACAACAACTACAGCTAGTGTGATCAAGTTTAAATGGAATATCAAAATAATGGTATTAATTGAGACTCAGATTTTAGTTTTCATCCAGATATGGCCCATTTAAAAAAATTTTTCTTTAGGTAATTAAATTTCTAGAAAAATATATATTTTAGTATTAAAAGGTTACTGTCTCATTATATTCTCTGTAAGTCACTATACATTTAAAGACTATAACCTGTCTATTTTTCATCATCATTGCAACCATCCTAATTCACCTCTCATATTCCAACATTCTAACTGGGTTCTTTGTACCTCTTCAGTTTTCCACATTGCAGCCCAGAGACATCTTTTGAAAACACAAGCTTTAGTATGTTATTCCTCTGCTTAAAACTTCAGTAGTGTCTAATTTTTTTCTATGGATAAAGACTCAGTTCTTTAACACAATTTTCCAGGGCCTAAATAAGTTGTCTCCACTCACTGTCTATTTAACAGCATCTCCCTCTGTTCTAGTTTGGGCTGTTATAACAAAGTACCACACACTGAGTGGATTATAAACAACATAAATTTATTTCTCACAGTTCTCGAGGCTGGAAGTCTGAGAGTAGGGGACAGCCTGGTCAGATACTGATGAGAGCACTCTTCCTGCTTGTACAGCTCTGAGTCCTTTCTGTCTCCTCACATAGTGACAGGTGGAGGAGTCTTTTTTCTAAGGGCACTAAATCACATTCATGAGGACTCTTCCCTCATGGCCTAATTAATTCCCCAAGGCCCCAACTCCTAATACCATCATACTGAGGGTTAGGATTTCAATATATGAATTTGAGGAGGATACAAAGATTCACTCCATTCTACCCCCCACCCCACCCCCAATTATTGTTATAACACATCCAATTCTCTCACTAGCTTCTGAGTCCTTTGTTCATGCCATTTACTCTGCCTAGAATGTTCTTCCCAGCCTAACTCTATAATACCTATTCCTCAGGTAGCAGCGTAAGTTTTCTTCCTTCTAGATGCCTTCTCTAATCATCCCTCGCTCTTCCCAGCATAAGCCTAAACTTCCCTTCCTGTCATTCCTATAACTAATAATATGCCTCTAACTTAGTTAACTATCTTAACACTTACTGATATTTTCCTGTAAATCTGTAATCTCCCTAGGGGGACACTGTTTGCTTATTGTTGTAGCCCCATAACCTAAGTAACACTGCCTTGCTCCTGGAAAATACTCAGTGAATATTTGCTAAATGAATTAATTAATTCTGATAACCTTACTGCATCTGTTAGGAAGATCTTTTTCAGTTCAGTTCAGTCGCTCAGTTGTGACCGACTCTTTGCGATCCCATGAACTGCAGCACGCCAGGCCTCCCTGTCCATCACCAACTCCCGGAGTCCATCCAAACCCATATCCATTGAGTCGGTGATGCCATCTAACCATCTCATCTTCTGTTGTCCCCTTCTCCTCCTGCCCTCAATCTTTCCCAGCATCAGCATCTTTTCAAATGAGTCAGCTCTTCACACCAGGTGGCCAAAGTATTGGAGTTTCAGCTTCAACATCAGTCCTTGCAAGTGAACACCCAGGACTGATCTTTTTAAATAACGAATTTATGTTGAATTATCCCACAATTAATCAGCAAATAGATTAATGATTTTTTTGTACTTGTTTTTGTTTTTTTTTCCCCCTGAGAGCTCTCCATTAGATGAGTGTATTTTGAAGTTAATGACAGTTCAGTCTATCATTTAGGTTTCTGTACTAGCTGAGCTTTCCTGATTTTTAAATATATTCTTTATTTAAACATTGCTTTTACATTACCATTTAATATTGAATATGTCTGACTATGCATCCCCTAATTTGAAGACAAAAACTAGAATATTCTTTCAAAAGAAACAAACAGAAATCCTTATTCTGTTTCTGGTTAGAGTCATCTCATGTGTTGTTGGAAGAGAGTGTTTGCTGTGATCAGTGCGTTCTCTTGGCAAAACTCTGTTAGCCTTTGCCCTGCTTCATTTTGTACCCCAAGGCCAAACTTGCCTGTTACTCCAGATATTTTTTTGACTTCCTACTTTTGCATTCCAGTCCTCTATGATGAAAGGGACATCTTTCTTTGGTATTAGTTTTCAGTCGGTTTTTTAAGTCTTCATAGAACCATTCAACTTCAGCTTCTTCAGCAATAGTGATTGGGGCATAGACTTTGATTACTGTGATATTGAATGGTTTGCCTTGGAAACGAACAGATCATTCTGTCGTTTTGGATTGCATCCAGATACTGCATTTTGGACTGTTTTGTTGACTATGAGGGCTACTCCATTTCTTCCAAGGGATTCTTGCCCACAGTAGTAGATGTAATGGTCATCTGAATTAAATTCACCCATTCTAGTCCATTTTAGTTCACTGATTCCTAAAATGTCAGTGTTCACTCTTGCCATCTCCTGTTTGACCACTTCCAATTTACCTTGATTCATGGACCTAACATTCCAGGTTCCTGTGCAATATTGCTCTTTACAGCCTCGGACTTTACTTTCACCACCAGACACATCCACAACTGGGCGTTGTTTTCCCTTTGGCTCCTGCTCTTCTTTCATTCTGGAGCTATGTCTTCACTCTTCTTCAGTAGCATATTGGGCACGTACTGACCTGGGGACTTCATCTTTCAGTGTCATAGTTTTTTGCCTTTTCATATTGTTCATGGGGTTCTCAAGACAAGAATACTGAAGTGCTTTCACATTTCTTTCTCCAGTGGACCACATTCTGTCAGAACTCTCCACCATTACCTGTCCATCTTGGGTGGCCCTACATGGCTTGGCTCATAATTTCATTGAATTAGACAAGGTTGTAATCCATGTGATCAGTTTGGTTAGCTTTCTGTTGTTGTGGTTTTCATTCTGTCTGCCCTCTGATGGATGAGGCTTGTGGAAGCTTACTGGTGGGAAGGACTGGCTGGCTGTAGGTAAACTGGTCTTGCTTGGTGGGCAGGGCCATGCTCAGTAAATCTTTAATCCAGTTTTCTGCTGATGTCTGGGGCTGTGTTCCTTCCCTCTGGTAGGGGTAATGGCAGTAATGGTAACCTCCTTCAAGAAGACTTATGCCAGCATGCCACAGCTCCCCCAGGAGGACTGCAGTCAGTGCCCCTAACCCCACAGCAGTCCACTGTCAACCCACACCTCTGCCAGAGATTCCCGGACTCTCGCAGTCTAGTCTGGCTCAGTCTCTTGTGGGGTCACTGCTCCTTTCTCCTGGGTCCTCATGTGCACAATATCTTGTTGTTCCCTCCAAACATCTGTTTCCCTGGGAGTTCTCAGTCCTTTTGCCAGATCTCCAGGTTGGGAAATCTGTTGTGGGTCCTAGAATACTGTAAAGGCAAGTTTATACTGTCATAGATAGCAGTACCAAAATTCAAGCATAGTTTATCACAGTAGTTCTCAAGTGGAACAAAATCAACTAGAGAGCTTAGTAAGATATTAAGTGCTGGATCGCACCCAGTAGTTTTTGATTCAGTGGTTCAGTCACAGTGAGGAAAGGAGATGGGCAGTGTCGGAGGTTTTACATTTCTAACAGATTACCAAATGATTTATATATGTTGTTGGTGCAGACACCACACATTGAGAACTATTAATCTTTCAGACTGTACCATCTTTCCACTGGTACTTATCTCACATTACTCCTTTAAGTACAATGTACTTGACTAGATGAAGGACTTAATATACACAAAAAGTACTTGGTGCTTTTTTTGTCTCTATGCTTTACTTTTTTCCCTCTCCACTTAAAGCTGTCCTCGTTTTCTTGCCTTTACCCCACTTTCCTACCTATTAAAATATTTTCCTTTATAAAATCATTCAAGTGCTATCTCTTCCATAAAGGCATGCTTCACCACCATTGTATAGAAATTTACTGCTTTTATTTTGATCTCATGGTATTTTAGGATAATTTGTGTCATCACTTACTATCTTGTAGTTGTTTATGTGCTTTCATGATCTGTATTACAGTTGTAAACTCCTTAAGGAATTGGGTTGCATTTATCCTATAATACTTACTACAGGTTTAGTGAGTTTAACTTAATTAAACTTAATAAGTTGTTTGGTAAGTTTGGCATATGCTAAGAATATGGTGCTTCTGTTTTTAAAATTATTAAATATTGTTTGTAAAAATAACTTCTTAAAAAAATAACTTCTTAACCTAAAAAGTCTAAATAAATAAAAAGGACTTTCTTCTTACAATAACTCTGGATATTCCAGAGATGAAAAAACTAATTTTTAAACATTCAAAGAGAAGGAAACAAAGGAATTTTGTTAAGTGTAATATAATTTTGGGGGGGACAAAATAAAAGACCAAAGAGCCAAATAGATTGAGGGGAAAAAAACAGTTTCTCGTGGCCGTATACTTAGTCTTTTAATTATGTCATACATATATGCATAATACATACACAGAAATAGTGGTCTTAGTATTATAACTATTATGTATATTCAGTACAGATAGAAATTTACATCCTTAGCTTTGTTAACACTGCTATTTGGGTATCAATCTAGAGAAGATGAAATATTATTGAAGGCCTAACAGGCCTGGGCTTGATGACCAAAATATTGGAATTAAAAGTGTTGACTGATTTTTAATTTGTCACTAACCTTGTTGTGGAGGGAGTTAAAACTTGGAACGTTCTTGGAAACATCCTTAGAAAATAGTTATATTCTTGGAAAATATATTCCAATTTTTGCAATAGTTGATAAACTAGAAATGTATATAGACCCAACATCATTCTTCATAAGGATAAATTTATGACTACTATACTTAGAAAAAGAAATGATGTGAATGCTGATAGAGTATACTTGCTCTGGAAAATAGCAAAGATCCCAGAGGCATGTATTAATCAAACTCTTTATACCTAAAAGGCAAAACTTAAAAAAAAAAAAGAAACCTTAATGAAACAATGATAAGTGGTTTACCTGGGAAAAAATGTTTATAGTAATGGTCATAAAGTTGTGTACCAAGGTCAGGAGAACAATTCATGTCCAAAGTGAGAATTTGACAGAATATAAGAAAGTACCAAACAGAAGTCACAAGCCAAAAGAATACAATAACTGAATTGAAAATTTCATTAGAAACGGTCAACAGCAGTAGAGGAAAGGATGAGGGATGGGGCAATGGAACCCATCCAAAAGAGGAACAGAAAGAAAAAGAGTACAGCTAGCTTAAGGGACTTATAGGACAACATCAAGCAGAATACTGTTCACGTTATAAGAATCCCAGAGAGAGAGAAAAAAGGAAAGAACAGAAACCTATCTGAAGAAATAATTAATGGCTGAAAATGTCCCAAACCTGGGAGACAGATATCCAGATCCAGGACACCCAGAGAGTTCCAGTAAAGAAGAATCCAAAGAGACTCACCAACAAAACCACATTAATTACATTGTCAAAAATTATTAAAAACAAGCACAAAAAACACCTTTTTATATATAAGGGAACGTCTGTAAGACCAACAGTAGATTTTTTTAGTGGGCTCCCCCAGTGGGTCTTGGCAAGGAATCCTCCTGCATTGCAGGAACCACAGGAGACACAGGTTCAATCCCTGGGTTGGGAAGATCCCCTGGAGGAGGACATAGCAACCCACTCCAGTATTCTTGCCTGGAGAATCTGCAGGGACAGAGGAGCCTGGAGGGCTACAGTTCATTGGGTTGCAAAGAGTCGGACACTACTGAAGTAGTGTCTTAAAGTGCTGAAGTGACTTAACATGCACACACAGATTTTTTATCAGAAACATTGCAGACTTAAAAGGAGTGACATGATGCATTTAAAGTGCTGAAGAGAAAAAACTGTCTAAAAGAATACTTTATGCAAGAGAGTTGTCCTTCAGGGTTATAAAGGAAAGATGAAGAATTTTCCAGTCACGCAAAAGCTAAAGGAGTTGAACACCACTAGACTGGCCTTACAAGAAAACTTAAGGAGACTTCTTTAACCTGAAATGAAAGCATGCTAGCAGGAAAGTATATAAAGTTGTAAACCTACTGGTTAAGGTAAATACATAGTTAAATTTAAAATAATCTAATGTTGTAAAGGTGGTGGACTAACCACTTATAAATCTAGTGTGAAGGGTTAAAATGGTAAAAATAACTGCAAGTACAGTAATTTGTTAGTAAATACGCCAGTTAAAAAGATGCCAATTGCAGCATCAAAAACGGTAAAAATAGTGGAATCAGAATGTGGAGCTTTGGAATATGTTTGAACTTAAGTTCTTATCAGCTTTAAATAGACTTACAAATACCATAGCAAAAACCTATAGTAAATAACACAAAAGATAAATGAAAAGGAATCTAAGCATTTAATTCAGTCGCTCAGTCGTGTCCGACTCTTTGCGACCCAATGAATTGCAGCACGCCGGGCCTCCCTGTCCATTACCAACTCCTGGAGTTTACTCAAACTCATGCCCATTGAGTTGGTGATGCCATCCAGCCATCTCATCCTCTGTCGTCTCCTTCTCTTCCTGCCCCCAATCCCTCCCAGCATCAAGATCTTTTCCAGTGAGTCAGCTCTTTGCATGAAGTGGCCAAAGTATTGGAGTTTCAACTTCAGCATCAGTCCTTCCAATGAACACATAGGACTTATCTCATTTAGGATGGACTGGTTGGATCTCCTTGTAGTCCAAGGGACTCTCACAAGTCTTCTCCAACACCACAGTTCAAAAGCATCAATTTTTTGGTGCTCAGCTTTCTTCACAGTCCAACACTCACATCCATACATGACCACTAGAAAAACCATAGCCTTGACTAGACGGACCTTTGTTGGCAAAGTAATGTCTCTACTTTTTAATATGCTATCTAGGTAGGTTGGTCATAACTTTCCTTCCAAGGAGTAAGTGTCTTTTAATTTCATGGCTGCAATCACCATCTGCAGTGATTTTGGAGCCCAAAAAAATAAAATCTGACACTGTTTCCACTGTTTCTCCATCTACTTCCCATAAAGTGATGGGATCAAATACCATGATCTTAGTTTCTGAATGTTGAGCTTTAAGCAAACTTTTTCACTCTCCTCTTTCACTTTCATCAAGAGGCTTTTTAGTTCCTCTTCACTTTCTGCCATAAGTGTGGTGTCATCTGCATATCTGAGGTTATTGATATTTCTCCTGGCAATCTTGATTCCAGCTTGTGCTTCTTCCAGCCCAGCATTTCTCATGATGTACTGCATATAAGTTAATATGCTTATATATTCTGCATATAAATTAAATAAGCAGGGTGACAATATACAGCTTGATGTACTCCTTTTCCTATTTGGAACCAGTCTGTTGTTCCATGTCCAGTTCTAACTGTTGCTTCCTGACTTGCATACATGTTTCTCAAGAGGCAGGTCTGATATTCCCTTCTCCTTCAGAATTTCCCACAGTTTATTGTGGGAAAACTCAATGGGCATGAGTTTGAGTAAACTCCAGGAGTTGGTAATGGACAGGGAGGCCCGGCGTGCTGCAATTCATTGGGTCGCAAAGAGTCGGACACGACTGAGCGACTGAATTAAATGCTTAGATCCACACAGTTGAAGGCTTTGGCGTAGTCAATAAAGCAGAAATAGATGTTTTTCTGGAACTCTCTTGGTTTTTCGATGATCCAGCGGATATTGGCAATTTGATCTCTGGTTCCTCTGCCTTTTCTAAAACCAGGTTGAACATCTGGAAGTTCTCAGCTCACGTATTGCTGAAGCCTGGCCTGGAGAATTTGGAACGTTACCTTACTAGCGTATGAGATGAGTGCAATTGTGTGGTAGTTTGAGCATTCTTTGGGATTGCCTTTCTTAGGGATTGGAATGAAAACAGACCTTTTCCAGTCCTGTGGCCACTGCTGAGTTTTCCAAATTTGCTGGCATATTGAGTGCAGCACATTCACAGCATCATCTTTCAGGATTTGAAATAGCTCAACTGGAATTCCATCATACACACTAGCTTTGTTCGTAGTGATGCTTTCTAAGGCCCACTTGACTTCACATTCCAGAGTGTCTGGTTCTAGGTGAGTGATCACACCATTGTGATTATCTGGGTCATGAAGATCTTTTTTGTACAGTTCTTCTGTGTATTCTTGCCACCTCTTCTTAATATCTTCTGTTTCTGTTAGGTCCATATCATTTCTGTCCTTTTTTGAGCCCATTTTTGCATGAAATGTTCCCTTGGTATCTCTAATTTTCTTGAAACGATCTCTAGTCTTTCCCATTCTGTTATTTTCCTCTATTTCTTTGCATTGATTGCTAAGGAAGGCTTTCTTATGTCTCCTGACTATTCTTTGGAACTCTGCTTTCAAATGGGAATATTTTTCCTTTTCTCCTTTGCTTTTAGCTTCTCTTCATTTCACAGTTATTTGTAAGGCCTCCTCAGACAACCATTTTGCCTTTTTGCGTTTCTTTTCCATGGGGATGGTCTTGATCCCTGTCTCCTGTACAATGTCACCAACCTCCGACCATAGTTTGTCAGGCACTCTGTCTATCAGATCTAGTCCCTTAAATCTATTTCTCACTTCCACTGTATATTCATAAGGAATTTGATTTAGGTCATACCTGAATGGTCTAGTGGTGTTCCCTACTCTCTTTTATTTAAGTCTGAATTTGGCAATAAGGAGTTCATGATCTGAGCCACAGTCAGCTCCTGGTCTTGATTTTGCTGACTGTATAGAGCTTCTCCATCTTTGGCGGCAAAGAATATAATCAATCTAATTTCAGTCAACCACCTGGTGATGTCCACGTGTAGAGTCTTTTCTTGTGTTGTTGGAAGAGGGTGTTTGCTATGACCAGTGCGTTCTCTTGGCAGAACTCTATTAGCCTTTGCCCTGCTTCATTCCGTACTCCAAGGCCAAATTTGCCTGTTACTCCAGGTGTTTCTTGACTTCCTACTTTTGCATTCCAGTGCCCTATAATGAAAAGGATATCTTTTTTGGGTGTTAGTTCTCAAAGGTCTTGTAGGTCTTCATAGAACCCCGTGTTCAACTTCGGGTTCTTCAGCATTACTGGTTGGGGCATAGGCTTGGATTACCGTGATATTGAATGGTGTGCCTTGGAAACAAACAGAGATCATTCTGTTGTTTTTGAGATTGCATCCAAGTACTGCATTTCGGACTTTTGTTGACTGTGATGGCTACTCCATTTCATCTAAGGGATTCCTGCCCACAGTAGTAGATATAATGGTCATCTGAGTTAAATTCACCCATTCCAGTCCATTTTAGTTTGCTGATTCCTAGAATGTCAACATTCACTCTTGCCATCTCCTGTTTGACCACTTCCAATTTGCCTTGATTCATGGACCTAACATTCCAGATTCCTATGCAATATTGCTCTTTATAGCATTGGACCTTGCTTCTATCACCAGTCCCATCCACAACTGGGTATTGTTTTTGCTTTGGCTCCATCCCTTCATTCTTTCTGGAGTTATTTCTCCACTGCTATCCAGTAGCATATTGGGCACCTACTGACCTGGGGAGTTTCTCTTTTAGTATCCTATCATTTTGCCTTCTCATACTGTTCTAGGGGTTTTCAAGGCAAGAATATTGAAGTGGTTTGCCATTCCCTTCTCCAGTGGACCACATTCTTCAGACCTCTCCACCATGACCTGACCATCTTGGGTGGCCCCACACAGCATGGCTTAGTTTCATTGAGTTAGACAAGACTGTGGTCCTGTGATCAAGTTGGCTAGTTTTCTGTGCTTATGGTTCTAGTATGTGTGCCCTCTAATGCCCTCTCACAATACCCACCATCAAATCCCAAAGGACGGAGTAAGAGAAAAAGAAGGTAACAAAGGAATTATGAAACAGCAAGAAGACAATTAAAAAAATGGCAAAAAGTTCATACTTATCAATAATTATTTTAAATGTAAACAAATTCTCCAATCAAAACATGCACTAGCTGAATGAATTAAAAAAAAAAACACCCCACTATATGCTGCCTGACCAACTTCTCACATAAGGATACTGAAAATAAAGGATGAAAAACGATATTCCATGCAAATGAAAAAACAATAGAAAGCTGAGGTAGCTATAATTGTATCAGGGAAAATAAACTTCAAGCAAAAGACAAAGAGACAAATCACTGTATAATAACAAAGGGGTCAATCCAACAAGGGGAAATAACATTTGTAAATATGTAGGCACCTAACTTAGAAGAACCTATATATATAAAGTATATAAAGCAGGTATTAACAGACCTTAAGGGAGACATAGACAGAAAAAGAATAATTGGAGATTTCAGTACTCCACTTTCACCGCTGGAGAGATCATCCAGACAGAAAATCAGTAAAGAAACATTGGACTTAAATGACCCTCTAAATATGATGGAAAGCAGCAGAATACACATTCTTCTTAAGTGCACATAGAACATTCTCCAGAATCAATCACATCTTAAGCCACAATACAAATCTTGACATTTAAGATAAAATCCTATCAAGCATCTTTGCTGACCACAATAGTGTGAAACTAGAAATCAATTATAAGAAGAAAATTGGAAGTTCACAAATATATAGAGATTCAACAACATGCCACTAAACAACTAACGGAAAGAACCAGGTCTTCATTTCACTGTTCTTTTCTATCATCTTTTCAGTTTCCATTTCATTTTTCTTTCCCACTCTGGTCTTTGTTATTGCCTTCTTTCCCACTCTGGTCTTTGTTATTGCCTTCTTTCCACTACAGGCTTAGTTCTTCTCTTTTTTTTTTTTTTTAATTGAGGGATAATTGCTTTACAATAGTTTGTTAGTTTCTGCCATACATCATCATGAATCAGACATAGGTGTAGGTATGTACCCTTGCTCCTGAACCTCCCGCCCACTTCATCCCACCCCTCTAGGTTGTCACAGCCCCAGCTTGAGTTGCCTTAGTCATGCAGCAAATCCCCACTGGCTATCGATTTTACATACAGTAGTATATATGTTTTCATGGTACTCTGTCCATTCATTTCACCCTCTTCTCCCCCTTCCCCATACCATGTCCACAAGTCTGTTCTCTATGTCTGCATCTCCATTACTGCCCTGCAAATAGATTCATCAGCACCATCTTTCTGATGATATTCCATATATATGCATTACTATATGGTATTTATTTTTCTCTTTCTTTCTTACTTCACCCTATATAGTAGGCTCTGGGTTCATCCACTCTATTAGAACTGATTCACATGCATTCCTTCTTATGGCTGAGTAATATTCCATTGTACATATGTACCACAGCTTCTTTATCCATTCATCTGTCGATGGACATGTAAGTTGCTTCCATGTCCCAGCTATTGTAAATAATGCTGCAGTGAACTTTGGGATATATGTGTCTTTTTCAATTATGATTTCCTCAGGGTATATGCCCAGTAGTGGGATTGTTGGGTCATATGGTAGTTTTATGCCTAGTTTTTTAAAGGAATCTCCATGTTGTCTTTCATAGAGGCTGTATCAATTTACATTCCCACCAAGAGTGCAAGAGGGCTCTCTTTTCTCCACACCCTCTCCAGCATTCATTGTTTATAGATTTTTTGATGATGGCCATTCTGACCACTATACAGTGATACCTCATTGTAGTTTTGATTTTTTTAAAAATTCTTTGAAGTGGTTGTTTCTTTAAACTCCTTCCACTTTCTTAAAGTAGGGATTGAGCACTCCGAGCTTCCCTCTTAAAAAGAAGCTTGGATTTATCTTTGAAAGGATAAACAAGATGGATAAGCCTTTAGCTAGACTCATCAAGAAAAAGAGGATTTAAATAAATAAAATTATAAATGAAAGAGGAGATGTTTTAACTGATCCTACAAAAATACAAAGAATCATGAGACTGCTCTGTACAGTTAAACACAACAAACTGGACAACCTAGAAGATATGGAGAAATTGCTATCATCCACAAATCAGTCAGCATGACAAGACCACAGGTAACATTCTCGGTGGTGAAAAACTGAAAACTTTTCCTCTAAGATCAGGGACAAGACACAGACAGCCACCATTTCCACACTTTTATCCAACATAGTAATGGAAGTCCCAGCCAGAGCGATTAGACAAGGAAAAGAAATAAGTTACCCAAATCATAAAGGAATAAATAAAAATTGATATTCTTCTTTAAGGCATATGGACCATTATTAAGAATATACCATATGTTGAAACACAAAGCAAGTCTCAATAAATTTAAATATTGAAATCATATTAGGCATATTTTTCACCTTGCCATGATCAACTATTGATACAAGAAGAAAACTGGAAAAATCACAAATAACTGGAGACTAAACGACATGCTATTCAACAGCTGTGAGTCGATGAAAAAAATCAAAAAATACCTGACCACAAATAAAAATGAAAATACAACATATAAAAATCTATGGGATATAGCAAAAGCAACACTTAGAAGGAGGTTTGTAGCAATAAGGTCTCCCTCAAGAAATAAGAAATATCTCAAATCAAAAGTCTAACCTTATACCTAAAGGAACTGGGTGGTTTGGGAGGAGAAAGTCTAACATCAATATAAGGGAGAAAATAAAAGTCAGAGCAGAAGTAAATGAAGTAGAGACTAAAAAGGTGATAGAAAAAGTTAATGAAACTAAGAAATAGTTCTTGGAAGAGAAAACGAAATTGGCAAAGCTTTAGCTAGACTGACTTATAAAATCAGAAACAAGGAGAAATTGCAAACAATATCACAGAAATATAAAGGATTGTAAGAGAAGACTGAACAGTTACAGATCAAAAAATTGGGCAACCTATAAGAAATGGATCAATTCTTAGAATCATACATTTTTCTAAGACTGAATCATGCAAATGAATAGATCACTCACTAGTAGGGAGATGGAAAAGTAGTCAAAAACCTCCTAAGAAACAGCATCCAGTACAAAACAACTTAATTGGTGAATTCTATCAAACATTTGAAGAATTGGTACCAATTCTTCTCAAACTCTTCCAAACACTAGAAGAAAAGGGAGCACTTCATAACTCTTTTTATGAGCCAGCGTTACTCTAATACCAAAATCAGACAAGGAGAACACAAAGAAAATTACATGCCGGTATGTCTGATGAACTTAGATGCAAAACATCTAGATGAAACATTAGCAAATAAATACAACAATATGTTAAAAGGATCATACACCATGGTCAAATAGGATTTACTCCAGGGATATAAGAACAGTTTAATATCCACAAATCAATCAACATAATACAACACTTCAACAAAAATGAAGGATAAAAATCATGATTCTTTTATCAATAGACGCAAGAAAAAAGCATTTGACAAGAGTCAGCACCTATTTATCATTAAAGTGAAATAAAATGAGCTGGAAGGAGCATACATCAGTATGATAAAGGCCATATATGACAGACCCACAGCTAACATACTCAGTAGTGAAAAACTGAAAGATTTTCCTCTCAGATTGGGACCAAGAAAAGGATACCATTCTTGCCAATCTTATTCAACATGGTGTTTAAATTCTAGCTAGAGCAATTAAGTAAGAAGAAGAAATAAAAGTCCAAATTGGAAAGGAAGAAGTAAAACTGTCAGTATTTGTGGATGACATGATTTTATATATAGAAAACCCTAAAGATTCCATAGAAAAACTAATAAAAATAATAAATGAATGAAATAAACTTGCAGGATAAAAATAAACATACAAAAATCTGTTGCATTTCTGTACACTAAGAATGAACTAGCATAATGAGAAATTAAGAAAACAATTCATTTTACAGTTGCAACAAAAATTAAAATACCTAGGAAGATTTTAATCCAAGGAAGTAAAAACTACAAGACATGTTGAAAGAAACTGAATAAGACACAAAGAAATGGAAAGATAGTTCATGTTTATGAGTTGCAAGAATTAGCATTGTTAAAATGTACGCATTACCTAAAGCAACCTGTAGATTCAATGGAATCCCCATCAAAATACAATGATAATTTACATTGAAATAGAACAAAGAAAATCCTATAATTTGTAAAAAATAGCAGAAGACCCTTGGATAGAAAAGCAATCGAGAAAAATGATCAAACTGAAGATATTACACTCCCTGATTTCAAATTATACTGCAAATCTGTAACAATCAAAACATCATAATATTGGAAGAAAAGCCTAGAATTTGACAGCCCAGAAGTAAACCTATAGATATATGGACAATTAATTTACAACAAAGGAGCAAAGAACCTAAAATGGACAAAGTATTGGGAAAGCCAGATAGCACATGCAAAAGAATGAAACTAGACCCTGTCTTAGATTGTATATAGAAATTAATAAAAATGGATTAAAGACCTGAATGTAAGACCTGAAACCTTAAAACTCCAGAAAAAAATCATGGGCATTATGCTTTTGACATTAGTTTTAGCAATATCTTTCTGGATATGTATTCTCAAGCAAAGGAAACAAAATTAAAATTAACCACATGGGACTACATCAAACTCGAAAGCTCTGCACAGCAAAAGAAGCCATCAGCAAAATGAAAATACAGCCTACCAGATGGCAGAGGATACTTGCACATCATATGTCTACAAGTGGTTGATACTCAAAATTTATAAAGAACAATTTTTTAAAAAAATTAAAATATGGGCAGAGGTTCTGAACTCTTCCAAAGCAGGCATACAACTAGCCAACAGACACATCAGAAGATTTTCCACATCACTAATTAGGAAAATGCAACTCAAAACCACAAAGAGATATCACTCCACACCCATTAGAGTGGGTGTTATTAAAAACAACAAATAACAAGTGTTTGAGAGGGTTTGCAAAATAGGGAACCCTCATACACTGTTGGTGGCAGTGTAATTATATGCAGCCACTGTGGAAGACAGTATGAAAGTTCCTAAAAACATTAAAAATAGAACTATCATTTGATCCATCAATTCACCTTTTGGATATTTATCCAAAGGAAACAGAATCACTATCTCGAAAAGATATCTGCATTTCCACCTTTACTGCAACATTATTGCCAGGACCCGGAAACAACCTGTGTCCACTGATGGATGAAAGGATAAAGAAAATGAGGTACATATATGCTATAGGACATGAGTCATAAAAAATGAAATCTTTCTACTTGTAACAATATGAATGGACCTTGAGTCTATTGTGCTAAGTGAAATAGGTCAGACAAAAACAAAGACTGTATGATTTCACTTGTATATGTATTCTAATAATAATAATCAACTCATAGATACAGAGACTTGATTGGGCTTCCCTCATAGCTCAATCAGTAAAGAATCTGCCTGCAGTGCAGGAGACCATGGTTCTATCCCTGGATCAGGAAGATCCCCTGGAGAAGGAAATGGCAGTCCACTCTAGTATTCTTGCCTAGAGAAGCCCATGGACTGTAGCCTGCCAGGCTCCTTTGTCCATGGGGTCACAAGAGTTGGACACGACTTAGCCACTAAACCACCAGATACAGGGAAACAGGTTGGTGGTTGCCAGAGGCAGGGGTTGGTGAGTGGGTTAAATGCGTGAAAGGAGTCAAAAGGCACGAACTTCTTATAAATCCTGGGGATGTAATATACAGCATGTTGATTATAGTTAATAATATTGTTTGGTTGAAACTTTCTGAGAATAGATTGTAAAATTTCTCATCACAAGAGAAAAACTGTACAATGTGTGGTGATAGATATTAGCTAAATCTATTGTAGTAATCATTCCGTAATATATACCTATATCAAACCATCATGTTGTACACCTAAAATTAATATAATGTTATTTGTCAATTATATCTCAATTAAAAGGAAACCTGTATGGACAGTTTTAAATAGCTATGAGCACTTTCTAAGATAAGAAAAACAATAAAATACAAGACAATTTTAGGTTATTTCAAAAAGTTAAATAAGAAACTCAATTAAAAGTTGTAGAAAAACATGTGACTTACAATCTGAATTATAAAATTTTAGAAATAGACTAATTGAATCTAGTCCTTTTGTTTTCAAATAATGGAAATTATATGTTACCAGGTCAGAGTCACATAGCCAATTATTGGAAGAGCATGATTCAAACTCTCATTTGAAATCTAGGCCTTCAACTCTTTATTCCAGCTTTCATACTTTTCAACTGCTAATGTTTCTTATCTAACCACTTGGTTTTAAAGTGACCTGAAAATTTTCAGTGAACTCTGAAAGACCTTTATACTTTAAATTGACTCTTGTTTATCAATTTATCAGTCAATAGCTGAGCTCTCTAAATTCTCCCCAGTGCTATTGATCTATGAGAGACCTGTCTCACTTTTTTAAAATTTATTTACTTATTTTAATTGAAGGATAATTACTTTACAATATTGTGATAGTTTTTGACATACATCAGTATGAATCGGCCATTGGTCTATATGTGTCCTCTCCACCCTGAACTCCTGTGTTACCTCCCTCCCCACCTTATCCCTCCAGGTTGACACAGAGCACCAGCTTTGGGTGCCCTGTATCATACATCAGACTTGGACTGGTTATCTATTTTACATATGGTAATGCATATGTTTCAGTGCTGTTCTCTCAAATCATCCCACCCTCTTCTCCCACTGAGTCCAAAAGTCTATTCTTACTTCAAAACTTATAGACTTCCTGAGAAACAAGAGTTTAAACATCTCACTCAATGCCAGAGTGCCTTACGTGTTAGACTTTTGAACATAGACATTACTATAGTAGTCATTTTTAGTATGCTATCTCATTGAATTCTTAGAACTGTAAGAGATATGAAAAAGCTGAAGTTAGAAAAAGAAGATAATTTGGCCATTATTTCTTTTAAGTGGCTAATTTATTCTGATTTCATGTTCAGTACATTTTTCTAATCTACCACACCAACCATTGTTATATAAACCTCAGCCAGAGAGAGTACCCAGTTTGTATAATAATTGGTAAATATTTAGCTGCAACAGTTTTATTCCTTAAAAAGTTGTTCACATATAAAACAATGATTGGTCTTTGTTGAATGTATTTAAACCAACCATCATGCTAAGTTAGTATTCATCCAGTTTCTTTTTCCTTCCAGGCCTGTATGTGGGATCAGAGGGAAAACTCTCATAATTAACTTGCCAGGTAGCAAGAAAGGATCTCAGGTAAGCAGTCTTCAGATATATATGGTTTAGTTTGAGAAATTTTGGCCAGCTGTGAGATAGCCATACAAGAAGTCGGAGCCCTCCACAAGACCTCACTTCTGACACCAGTTGCAGTTCAGTGCATTCCCAAAATACCCTCTGTTTCAATAATTCACTCCATAGATTCAGAGAACTCCTTGAAAGGTGGTATACTCATAGTTATGGTTTATTATATGGAAAGAATACAGATTAAAATCAATTGGGGAAGGAGGTGCATAAGACAGAATAAAGAAGTACCAAATGGAGAAGAGCTTCTAATCTCTTCTCCCTGTGGAGTCATGAACACATTACTCTTTGGGCATCAGTATGTAGCGACACAAGGTTTATTGCTTATCAGGGAAGCTCTAAGTCCTTAGCATCCATAATTTTTCTTGAGGTACATCATATATTGCCCGTATGGCTGACCTTTAGTCTCTTGCGTTTCCCAGAGGCTGGGCTAATACTTGTAGTCTCCAACACTTACCAGAGCCAAAAATCACATTTCCCAAAGTCTCCATAATAAATCACACTGTTAGACTGCCTGGTAGCAAAAGTTTCCAGACAGAGAAAAGGCACTCCTTTCATTTCCCAGTAACTAAGGGCATAGGCCAGATTCTCTTTGGGTAAAGTTAAATTTTCATTATACAAGCTACCCCCCTGGCCTCTGACCAAGACTTTCTTACAACTAAACAATAATATTTGTCTGGCTGAGCATCTATATTTACTATAGCATTTATATTATAGACACAACAACAGTAGTAGTGTGAATATGCCTAAGATTTGGAGGAGCCAGAGAGAGATAGGACTAAATTTAGGGAAACGAGTAATTCATCCTCTAAAGCCATTATACAAATTTTCATATTTTTGTACTCATTTACTAATTTTCTACCTTGATCTTCTGTTACTGTACCCTACGATACATTCGCACAGAACTGTTTACCATAGAAATTAGCTCTCTTGCTCAGGCCAGTGATTTCCCATTGGTGTTACATATTGAGAAGGCTTTAACTCAGATCCCCAGTACATGTGGCCATCAATATCAGCAGTATAATCTTACTAACAATGCTTGTATTTTATCATAGTATAGTAGTAAATATAACCTGAAAAATAAGAGTCAAAAGATACTGAAACATTACTGGAACCCTATACACACACTAACAGTTAACTTAGTCGTCTTCATATCATATGATCAAGATGTATCCCAGAGTGATGCTCCTCAGGTTTACAGACTTGTCAGGTTCCAAAAGCAACCTATGCCTCTTCCCTTTCTAGCATCTGCTACAGCTGAGCCAAGAAACAGTATCATCCCTTGTTTTAAGCTAGTTTTGAGGCAACAAAGTAATACTGGATTTCCCTGCTGCATAACCCCTTTAAACTCATTCCTTTACCTTCAACTACCATTTCTCCTTCTTTCCATTTATATTCAAGCATTTCCTTTGAACATCTTGAATGAGACTTGATTTAGCCACTGGGCTGGTCCAGATGGCCATCAGTAATACTAGTTCAGCAAGTACTTCCCTCTCAATTCATTCCATTTATATAAGATGAGGTTACATAGGTACACAGTTAGTGGACAGTCTGAAACACCAGGCAATATAATTGCATTTACTCTTAAGCCCAATTTGGCCAGATGGAGTAAGACATAGTCTGCACCATTAGACCCTTAGGAATTCTGACATAAAGGTTTATAAGTATGGTTACAGTTTCAGCCTAAGAATCATCCCTGCCTCTGGCACCCACAGTTACAGCCCTGGTCCTCAGACCACTATGCATCACATAGAAAAGAAGAGCGTTCAGGTGATGTGGGGGAAAAAGAAAAAGGATAATTGTAAAGAGAAAAGTGTAGTTGTACAAACATCCTTTTCCATCCCCTCTCACCAGAAAAGCAGACGAATCTGTCTGGAGAGAACACTCACTTAGCCTCCCTGATGTTGAATATGATCATACACTAATGAAGGCTTCATGCATTTATCTCCTCCCATTTTAGACAACAAGTGTTTCAACTGCCCGTTTCAGTTTTCTGTCATATTATTGCTCTGAAGATGAAAGTGTGTTCCTTGGTCTAAAGAGGTGTGCCTCCATGGTCACTGACACAGTATCTTCTGTTCTGGTCCTTTTATAATCCATTGAGCATGTGTATCTACTCTGGAATGAACAAAGCTCATCCAGATTAAGTGTCTAAACCTAGTAGACCTCATCTGTAGCCTTGTACCCATTTGTAGTTAGTTGGGCTAATAACATCAGCCCAACTTGCCAGGTATGCATAGGACTTTTCCCTTGGGGAATTCGCTGCATAGCCCTCTGCCATCTCTGTCTCTCTTTATAGCAGACAAAACAGTTCTTATTGGCATTTGTGCCTCATAGTGTAAGAGGAATATATCTAGATTCAGCCCGTTTCTGCCTTCTATAGGCCCCTAGTGTCCACTCATCTCATGGGCCCAGGTGGCCATGTCACGCAAGTATACCAGGATATCTGCTCTCCAGTACTAGTCAACTTCCAATTCTGAAAGGGAGTTCTTCTGATGGGCGTTAACAGTCTACTTTAATATACCCATTACATTCCCAGAGTGATTTCCATAGAGCCATACCCCATACAGGTAAACCTTTAATAGACCAGTTTTCCATTGCCCATCTGCCTGACCATGTGACTAGGCCATTTGAACACTTCCCATGAGTCAGTAAAAACCCAGATATAGGAGCAAACAAGCAGTTCAGCCCATGGAGCTGATTTGTTTTTACCTTCTTCAATCAGAGTGGCGGCCTTCCAAACAGGATGCTGTCCCTTCACCTTGGAATTGCCATCCATAAACCAAGCAGCTCTTTGTTGATCAATAGAAAGCTGTTTATAGGGCACCGCCCAAGTGGCCCAAGTGGCCATAGGATCCAGCAGCTCCTCAGGTGGTTCCGAAGTCAGCCCTAGGTGAAAAGAGGCTGCCTGCTCGTGAGTACCTCCTTGCATTCTCCTGGTAGCATGATTCTATATGCAACATTTCCATTTTATTATGGAACTCTCCTGGGCATTGCCTTCCTTCCTCATTAGAGCTTTTCTCTGAAATTACCAAGGCATTATAGATATTTCAGGTTTCAGAGTTATTGTGTGCCCTTTAGTCATAAGGACAGTCTCAGTTAAAGTCGAATAGCAAGTAGTAATTGTCTCTCAAATGGAAATTTTTTGGTCCAAAATTCCAACAGTTGTTGAGTGGCACTCACAGGTTTTTGCTATAAGCCCTAGTCTGCATGCCACACAAGGCTTTTGTACAGCAAATTAATAATCTGTGTGGTTCCATTTAGCATGTCCAAGTAGAAGACTGGATTTACATGCCTCCTGTTTTACAGTGTGAGATAGGGGATGAATTCTCCAGACACAACCTGCATCCTCATAATACATTCAGGTAGAAATTCGCCATTCACATAAAGTTCACTGTCCTAACATTCTAATTCTTATCTAAATGTTTACCTTAATCCCATCAACTGCTGTATTCCCATAGCCTCCTATTCTAACTATACTCCTCCCACCTCCCATTAGTATTTCAACAGGTTTTAGAATCACAGTACATGGAGCCCCCAGGTCAAGGAGTCCCAGAAAAGTCTCTTATCTGTCTTCGAATGAGTTTAGCCATTTGTATGCATGTGGCCTTGGAATTCTAAGGCCTGGGTTGGGCCAAGGAATGCAGACCCTTTTGTCATACCTCATATTGATTAGATTATGGGGCCATCACTTAAGGTGATTCAAGGTAAGGTTTCTTTGCCTTCTATCTTTCTAAATTCCACCAAACAAGTGTAAATAGAAATTTGCTTAGGATCCCTTAATGTTAGGAGATCAGCAGATCTCCCATCTGTCCACTCAACACAACACTGCTTCTTTAAGACATCTGTTTTGACCCCATCAATACTCACTTCATTCATACAGTTCTTAATAACCATGTAAATATTTCCACCCTGCTAGGACAAGTCCCTTGAATGTCTTTTTCTCTTTCCCCATTTTCTTATGAATCAGTCCAACTTTATTTACTATTTATTGCTTCAACATAAATTTTTCCATGGGAAGCAGCTACGTGTCAGACCACCCAGAAGCCAAGCTTGACCCAGCCTCAGGCTCTACCTCAACATTCTCCATTACTTTTTTTTTTTTTTTTTTTTTTTTTTTTTTTAATATTATTTTATTAGTTGGAGGCCAATCACTTTACAACATTTCAGTGGGTTTTGTCATACATTGACATGAATCAGCCATATAGTTACATGTATTCCCCATCCCGATCCCCCCTCCCACCTCCCTCCCCACCCGACTCCTCAGGGTCCTCCCAGTGCACCAGGCCCGAGCACCTGACTCATGTATCCCACCTGGGCTGGTGGTCCGTTTCACCATAGATAATATACATGCTGTTCTTTCAAAACATCCCACCCTCACGTTCTCCCCCAGAGTTCAAAAGTCTGTTCTGTATTTCTGTGTCTCTTTTTCTGTTTTGCATATAGGGTTATCGCCACCATCTATCTAAATTCCGTATATATGTGTTAGTATACTGTAATGTTCTTTATCTTTCTGACTTACTTCACTCTGTATAATGGGCTCCAGTTTCATCCATCTCATTAGAACTGATTCAAATGAATTCTTTTTAACGGCTGAGTAATATTCCATGGTGTATATGTACCACAGCTTCCTTATCCATTCATCTGCTGATGGGCATCTAGGTTGCTTCCATGTCCTGGCTATTATAAACAGTGCTGCGATGAACATTGGGGTGCATGTGTCTCTTTCAGATCTGGATTCCTCAGTGTGTATGCCCAGAAGTGGTATTGCTGGGTCATATGGCAGTTCTATTTCCAGTTTTTTAAGAAATCTCCACACTGTTTTCCATAGTGGCTGTACTAGTTTGCATTCCCACCAACAGTGTAAGAGGGTTCCCTTTTCTCCACACCCTCTCCAGCATTTATTGCTTGTAGACTTTTGGATAGCAGCCATCCTGACTGGCGTGTAATGGTACCTCATTGTGGTTTTGATTTGCATTTCTCTGATGATGAGTGATGTTGAGCATCTTTTCATGTGTTTGTTAGCCATCTGTATGTCTTCTTTGGAGAAATGTCTGTTTAGTTCTTTGGCCCATTTTTTGATTGGGTCGTTTATTTTTCTGGAATTGAGCTTCAGGAGTTGCTTGTATATTTTTGAGATTAATCCTTTGTCTGTTTCCTCATTTGTTATTATTTTCTCCCAATCTGAGGGCTGTCTTTTCACCTTACTTATAGTTTCCTTTGTTGTGCAAAAGCTTTTAATTTTCATTAAGTCCCATTTGTTTATTTTTGCTTTTATTTCCAATATTCTGGGAGGTGGGTCATAGAAGATCTTGCTGTGATTTATGTCGGAGAGTGTTTTGCCTATGTTCTCCTCTAGGAGTTTTATAGTTTCTGGTCTTACATTTAGATCTTTAATCCATTTTGAGTTTATTTTTGTGTATGGTGTTAGGAAGTGTTCTAGTTTCATTCTTTTACAAGTGGTTAACCAGTTTTCCCAGCACCACTTGTTAAAGAGATTGTCTTTTTTCCATTGTATATCCTTGCCTCCTTTGTCAAAGATAAGCTGTCCATAGGTTCGTGGATTTATCTCTGGGCTTTCTATTCTGTTCCATTGATCTATATTTCTGTCTTTGTGCCAGTACCATACTGTCTTGATGACTGTGGCTTTGTAGTAGAGTCTGAAGTCAGGCAGGTTGATTCCTCCAGTTCCATTCTTCTTTCTCAAGATTACTTTGGCTATTCGAGGTTTTTTGTATTTCCATACAAATTGTGAAATTATTTGTTCTAATTCTGTGAAAAATACCGTTGGTAGCTTGATAGGGATTGCATTGAATCTATAGATTGCTTTGGGTAGAATAGCCATTTTGACAATATTGATTCTTCCAATCCATGAACACGGTATGTTTCTCCAACTGTTTGTGTCCTCTTTGATTTCTTTCATCAGTGTTTTATAGTTTTCTATGTATAGGTCTTTTGTTTCTTTAGGTAGATATACTCCTAAGTATTTTATTCTTTTTGTTGCAATGGTGAATGGTATTGTTTCCTTAATTTCTCTTTCTGTTTTTTCATTGTTAGTGTATAGGAATGCAAGGGATTTCTGTGTGTTAATTTTATATCCTGCAACTTTACTATATTCATTAATTAGCTCTAGTAATTTTCTGGTAGAGTCTTTAGGGTTTTCTATGTAGAGGATCATGTCATCTGCAAACAGCGAGAGTTTCACTTCTTCTTTTCCTATCTGGATTCCTTTTATGTCTTTTTCTGCTCTGATTGCTGTGGCCAAAACTTCCAACACTATGTTGAATAGTAGTGGTGAGAGTGGGCATCCTTGTCTTGTTCCTGATTTCAGAGGAAATGCTTTCAATTTTTCACCATTGAGGGTGATGCTTGCTGTGGGTTTGTCATATATAGCTTTTATTATGTTGAGGTATGTTCCTTCTATTCCTGCTTTCTGGAGAGTTTTAATCATAAATGAGTGTTGAATTTTGTCAAAGGCTTTCTCTGCATCTATTGAGATAATCATATGGTTTTTATCTTCCAATTTGTTAATGTGGTGTATTACGTTGATCGATTTGCGGATATTAAAGAATCCTTGCATTCCTGGGATAAAGCCCACTTGGTCATGGTGTATGATTTTTTTAATATGTTGTTGGATTCTGTTTGCTAGAATTTTGTTAAGGATTTTTGCATCTATGTTCATCAGTGATATTGGCCTGTAGTTTTCTTTTTTTGTGGCATCTTTGTCTGGTTTTGGAATTAGGGTGATGGTGGCCTCATAGAATGAGTTTGGAAGTTTACCTTCTTCTGCAATTTTCTGGAAGAGTTTGAGTAAGATAGGTGTTAGCTCTCCATTACTTTTGTTTTAGCTAGTACAGATACCATTTATTGTTTGTGTATTGATGTAACTCCTTAGGAGTTAGATCTTCCATTTCCAAATTTAACTGCTAATTTTGTTTCCAATAACTAATTGCAGTACAGCTGCAATTCCATTCTTTGGGTGACCCTGTATTCTTTGAGACTCTAAGGATTTGTTATCCCCCACATTCTCTTCCTTCCTCTTCCCGGGTCACAAGTTTCAGTGAATCAGGCTGTTTCTGGCAAATCTCACTTCTTAATACCAACTGTAAGGAGTTTTGACCAGCTGCAGAAGTTAGCCGGCTAACTTCTTGTGGAGCACTCCACAAGACTAACCACTTCTGTCATCAATTTCAATTGAGAGGATTTCTAAAATCACCCTTACTTTTAATAATTCACTGGAAGGACTCACAGAACTCACTGAAAGCTGTCATACTCATGAGTATGTTGCATCACAGGGAAAGAATACAGGATGAAATCAGCCAAGGAAAGGAGTATATATGGCAGAGTCTAAGTGAGGTAATAGTTGGGGAACTTGTGGTCATTCTCTTTAATGGAGTCATAGATAGCATCACCTCCTGTTAACATAAGACAATTGTTGTTGCTGTTTAGTCGTTAAGGTATGTCCGACCCTCTGCGACCCCATGGACTGTAGCCCACCAGGCTCCTCTGTCCCTGGAATTTCCCAGGCAAGAATACTGGAATGGGTTGTCATTTCCTCCTCCAGGAGATCTTTCTGACACAAGATTCAAACCTGTTTCTCCTGCATTGCAGGAGGATTCTTTACTGCTGAGCCACTGGGGAAGCCCAGTATAAGACAACACACATAGAACATTGTTAACTATGCACAGTCTCCTTTACCCATGCTAACTCTCCTTTACCTTTGCTGTTAAGAGTTTTTATTGGAACTTAATCACATATTGCCCATGTGGCTGACCTTTAGTCAGCCATTCCCAGTTCTTTTCATAGGTAAAACTGATACCATGTTTCCCAAAGCCCTCATAATAAACCATGTTGTTAGACTGTTCAGTGGCTGAAGCCCCCAGGCAGAGACACTGTTATCAGGCATGATATAATAAGGAACTAGAGATCACCTCCCAAAAGCAGAGAATAAAGGCCAGACCTCTCTTTGATTAAATTCCTTACTATACAATTTTTTCCAGGAGGTAAAAGGTTAGTTACCTTCCAGGTATTGCAGTAACAGATATTTCTTTACATATTAGATTTTAAGGTAAGTTGCTTCACATGTGAAAGACAAAGTCTTCTGCTCAAATATATTCCTCAGATTTATCTGGCCTTACTTTCTGATTTTAAAGTTCTCACCTGTTTTCTTTTGGTGATACTTTATAGGTGATAATGGGCATATTTTGGGCATTAGCTGCCTGTTCTGCTTGCTTATTAGCACCCTACAATAAATGCTATACTTTCCTTCATGCCTTTCCAAAAAAAGAGAGACTGTTTTGACGTTTACGCTGCACAAACTTATATCTACTTTTACATATTGTACAATTTTATCTATCTGTACTTTATAATTGTAATCAGAACCTAAGCTCTCTGAATAAAACAGTTCAGTATTCAGTCGGTTTGTTAGTTCTAGTATCCTTCTCTTACCAGAAGGGTAAAAACTGTTACCTGCTCTCTCATAATCTATCTTTAAATCCCAAAGTTGTATAGAAATTTTACTTAAAAAAAAAAAATTTGCTGTGTGCTTATATAGTGGAGTTCTTCAGCTTATGGAGAGTACTGTAATATATACCAGCTTACTTCATATTTCGCATTGCAAAGACAATACATTAAATATAATTCATTCTTAAGACAGATGGAGAGAAAATCACAAGTAAATCCAAAATCACAAATAAATTTGATTGCTCCCATTTTGCATGCCTATAAAAATACTTTATCTTCGTTTTTTTCCTTCCTCTTGCATACAGGAATGCTTTCAGTTCATACTACCAGCCCTACCTCATGCCATTGACCTTTTACGTGATGCCATTGTAAAAGTAAAGGAAGTTCATGATGAACTTGAAGATTTACCTTCCCCGCCACCACCTCTTTCCCCTCCTCCCACAACTAGCCCCCATAAACAGACAGAAGACAAAGGGGTTCAATGTGAGGAAGAGGAAGAAGAGAAGAAAGATAGTGGTGTTGCTTCAACAGAAGATAGTTCTTCATCACATATAACTGCAGCGGCCATCGCGGCCAAGGTAAGCCTGTTGAGAGAGACCCAGAGATCTAAAGAACCCACAGGTAAATGTATTGATTTCATCTCTCTTTCCATCCCATTCTTCCATAAGTTAAATACAACTTTGTGGCATCCTTTAAAAAGAACTGGGATATTCATGACACTCTACAGCTGTATTCCCTCCATTATGTTGAGCTCTTGAAACATTTAAGTTTTGTTTTGAGTTCTGAGGCATTAAAGATTCTGCTGTTACCTATTGAAGTAGTAGCTCCCATGATAAACAATGTGACATTTAAGAACTCTGTGAAGATGTCAGTGTTGTGGTCATATTAAATATATAATGTTTATGTATTCAGAACATCAAATATTCACAGATTCTTAAAGGAGCATCAAAAGAGGGTAAGAGACCTAAGATGGTTCAAGGAATTAGTTGAGAAAGATTAATAATTTTTTTTTAAAAGACAAGACTGTTCATCAGTTAACTACCATTTATTTAACTGTTGCACACAATTTACACCAGTCATATGGAGAAGAAAGGGATGTAAGGTATTTGTATTTTTAATTTAATAAAGCAATAAATATTATTAAAGCAATATCAAAATATTGCAAGTTCTCTTCAAGCAATTCTGGGAGTAAATAGTACCATACAGTACTTAGTACAGTAAATAGTACCATACATTACTGCTGTAAATTTCATCATCATCTCAGAGTCACAGAACATGATTTACATTATTAAGCATATGTGATATAACCCACCTTGGATACTTTAAAATCTTTAGACAGTAGCATATCCCTTCTGGAAGTAATGCTTATTCATTGATCGAGAATGTAAAGATTGGTAATCTAACCATATATGAAGTAATTCCTAAAGTTTTATGGCTCATCCAGAAGTTTTAGCTATGAACTTAGCATGAGAGGATTTTTTGACATGTATATTGAAAAGAATCATAGAGCTCCTATTGAAGTGTCCATTCAGCCAACTAGTAGATGGTTCCTTCACTGAAAACTGGATCATTCCATCTCCAGATCCATTCAGTGATCCATTAAGTCCTTACTTAGGGTAGTAAGTATTTAAGTTATGTGTGAGGTTTGTTTTATTTCATTTTGTTTTGTTTTTATGGAACGGATTGATGAAATAGCTACATTATTAAATCATCATATGTTCTCTTTCTTTTACTCTTAATTAAAAGAGTTAAAAGTACCATCAGTTTCAACCTTAAAAAAAAACGTATACCATCTGAATTCTAAGCTAATTTTGTCATTATACATTTGCGAATTTTGGGCATCTCAGTGTTCCATTTGTTTTCAACTTTTTTCCTTTCCAGTCATTTTGCTTGTGTCGTTTCATGTTCTCCTGTCATTGTATTCATCGTTGTTATGTGTTGTGCATTAGAAGCATCCATTCTACACCAGTCCTGCTGTTATCATGGCACACGGTGAGCAGCCCATCCCTGGTCTCATCAGTTATTCCCATGATGCAACAGGCAGTGCAGAGGAACCGGTAAGACAAGAGGCTTTTGCATTAATGATTTTGCAAGCATACAGCCTATCTCCTGTCCTTGGAGGTAGGTTGTAACTTATTACAGAAGATGTGTTTTATTCTGAAGGACCTTCACTAGTGCTTTTTTGTTGAAAATACAAGTGCCACTGAGTATCTTCCATCAAGGAATTTAATAGTTTCTCCTGTACCTGAAGTACTCTAACATTAAGATTTTATAGTATGTGGCAATGAACTTTCATCACATGATTTCCAAGAAATTCATGACTCAGAAGTCTTTTTCTTTAGTAATTTCATCACATACTTTTAAATATATTGCCTGCCTTAATTAAGATAATCCCGTAAGAAGATCACATTAAGTTTTAAAAATCTAAACAGATTGGTCAAAATAATATTTAATTTATATAAATCTTGCTTTTTTCCTTATGATTGTGCATCTTTCTTTTCTATAACTGTGTTTGCATTACAACCATCTAGAGAGCTGAGGCTTTGTACTTTTAAGGGTGTGTATCACTTCTTTCCAGCTTTCCTGGTAGCTCAGACAATAAAAATTCCGCCTGCAATGCAAGAGGTCTCTGAGTCGGAAAGATCCCCTGGAGAAGGGAATCGCTACCCACTCCAGCATTTTTGCCCAAAGAATTCCATGGACAGAGGAACCTGGCAGGCTACAGGCCATGGGGTCACAAAGAGTCAGACTAATACTTTCACTTTTTTTCCATCACTTCTTTCAGTCATTAGCTGTGAATGGTACTTTGTGAAAATGGTACTTTGTGTCAGACTAGAAAAGATTAAACTGGTAAGTATAACGGAATAAGCAGTGACAATTTAGACCATGGCTGCCAAAAAAAAAACTCAGTCCCTGGTATGAACATAAAATAAGAAAAGTAATAAAGTATAACCTTGCTTATAATCCTTAGAAGAAAAAATATCTAGAATTTCAAGGGGATGCAAGGAGGAAATCTAGTATTGGTTATCTCTTGGCAGGTAAGCTACTAAGTGGTGACTTTAAACCTCTATTCATCAAGCCACGCCTGGTTACAAACAAGCTTAGCTAAGTCAAAAGCCAAGTAGAAAAAGGAAATATTGGTTAATAAAATGATTAAGAATTTCAGTCGACAGCTGAATTCTCCAGCTATATAGCTTCACTATAAATTATAAGCATTCCAAAATATACCAAACTGTCTTTTATGTTTTCATATTATAAAGCAACCACAGCAACTATAATAATTATCCTGGTTTTCAAACTGAAATATTTGTAAGTTGTGTATTCATAATCAAGCTTTTAAGTTATCATATTCTGAGTGTTATGTTATTACACGAAAAATATTTGAATAACCAAAAAGATTTGAATAACTCTTCAGTAGTTAGTTCCTAGTGATCTGAATACTTGCTGTTGCCAAACTGACAAGTTGCTTTTTTCAGGAAACGAAGAAGTTTGAGGAATGCCCCGTGTAGTGGTTATTTGTTAGTTGCCTCTCCAGCAGCCATTTGTAGTTCCCTCTTCCTAACACTTTACCACATTCCCCAGTCATATGATTTGGGTGAGATTGACTAACCCTCCAGCATATGTATAGCCCCAGTTTTAGTTCAAGAAACACAATTCAGGTTAACAAGAGCATCTATTAGGTTTTATTTACACTGCTTGGAACATAGACTCTCTGTTTTCTATTGAATATGAATGAGGGCATATATAACTCTAAAAGAATTGCTATCTTGAACTATGAAAGTAATGCCTCCCAATAATGGAGCCAACTATAAAGAAGCAATCCTAAGAAATGGAAGAGAAAGAGAGATCCTGAGTCCTGGTCATATTGTTTGACCATTTACTCAAGCCCTTATTGACTTCTCAGTTACCTGAGCCAATACAGTACTTTAAAAACACTAGTTAGAGATGGGTCAACTGTGGTGTGCAACCAAAAAGCATGTTAACATATCTCAATATGTAGTGTCTGACCAAAGAGGTGAAAATTTTTCCATATAATAACTGAAAAATATAAAATAGGAATTCCTGAAGTTTCATATTTGAGTAAGAAACCTCGTTCAAGGGAACAGAGAGGAGGAGCGTGTGACACACAGGAGGTATCTTATCCCATCACTTCATGGCAAATAGATGGGAAAAATTGGAAACAGTGACAGATTATATTTTCTTGAACTCCAGAATCACTGCAGATGATGTCTGTGGCCATGCAGTTAAAAGATGTTTGTTGCTTGGAAGGAAAGCCGTGACAAAACCTAGATAGTATATTTTCAATAAAAAGCAGAGGCATCACTTTGCTGACAAAGGTCTGTATAGTCAAAGTTATGGTTTTTTCCAGTAGTCATGTATGGATGTGATAGTTGGACCATAAAGAAGGCTAAGCGCTGAAGAATTGATGCTTTTGAACTATGGTGCTGAAGAAGACTTTTGGAATCCCTTGGACTACTTGGAGATCACACCAGTCAACCTTAAAGGGAAACAACCCTGAATATTCATTGGAAGAACTGATGCTGAAGCTGAAGCTCCAATACTTTGGCTACCTGATACAAAGAGCTGCCTCATTGGAAAAGACCCTTATGCTGGGAAAGATTGAGGGTAGGAGGAGAAGGGGACAACAGAGGATAAGATGGTTGGATGGCATTATCTACACCTTGGACTTAAGTTTGAGCAAACTCTCGGAGATAGTGAAGGACAGGGAGGCCTGGTGTACTGCAATCCACAGGGTCACAAAGAGTCAGATGTGACTTAGTGAGTGAACAACACCACCACGCAGGAGAAAACAAGGGATAAATAAATCTTGCCCCTCTGATTACTAAATAAGTGTAAAGGTCTTTTCAAGGAGACTGGATCCAAGCATGAAAAAATTACAGCTATACTTTGTATAATGCTTGCAATATGCTTGCATAGCTCCAAACATAGAAGCATTTAAGACAAAGAGGCAAGAGAGTCATGGAGATACATAATAAGAAATCTTATCCCACTGGCAGAAATTAAATCTTCTGGAGAAGTCCCACATAGTAATAGTGGTCCCCAAGATCCATTGATTACAAGAAAATCTGCTGCCTGCTGTGAGAAGAAAAAGAGTTGCTGATTTCCCTTTGGGAAATAATGGGCTTCCCTGCTGGCTCAGATGATAAAAAATCTGCTTGCAGCATGAGAAAACTGGGTTTCTATCCCTGGGTTGGGAAGATCCTCTGGAGGAGGGTATGGCAACCTACTCCAGTAGTCCTGCCTGAAGAATCTCCATAGACAGAGGTGCCTGATGGGCTACAGTCCATGGGATCGCAAAACCGGGCACAACTAGCGACTAACCACAGCACACAGCGTAGAGAAAACTATGTTCGATGGATAGGACCAGTCAGGAAGAGTCTATCTTCCCAGAGCAGGTATTTGTAACTTAAGAGAGAAAATGCTGAGTTAGCAGCCTACCAATATTATTGACTTACCTGGAGATAAATCACACCATTACAAAAGACCAGAGACACTTGGAAAGTTTTGGTCAGAAAATTGAAGAATATACATATTGTGTGCGTGTTTGTGTGTATGTGTGTGTGTGTGTGTGTGTGTATTTTTTACATATGTAATATGCTTAAAACTAAGTATTAAAAAAAATTAAGATCGTGGCACCTGGCCCCATTACTTCATGGCAAATAGAAGGGGAAAAGATAGAAGTAGTGACAGATTTCCTCTTCTTGGGCTCTAAAATCACTGCAGATAGTGGCTACAGCTATGAAATCAGAAGACGATTGCTTTGTGGCAGGAAAGCTATGACAAACCTAGACAGTATGTTGAAAAGCACAGACGTTACTCTGCCGACAAAGGTTTGTTTAGTCAAGGCTATGGTCTTCCCACTGGTCACATATGATTGTGAGACCTGGACCGTAAAGAAGGCAGAGCGCCAAAGAATTGATACCTTCGAACTGTTGTGCTGGAGAAGACTCCTGAAAGTCCACAGGACAGCAGGGAGATCAAGCCAGTCAATCTTAAGGAAAATCAACCTGAATATTCACTGGAAGGACTGATGCTGAAGCTGAAGCTCCAGTATTTTGAAAATCTGATACAAATAGCCGACTCATTGGAAAAGACCCTGATGCTAGGAAAGTTGAGGGCAGAAGTGGGCATCAGAGGATGAGATGGCTAGATGGCATCACCGATCAATGGCTATCAACTTGGGCAAACTTTGGGAGATGGTGAGGGATATGGAGGCCTAGCGTGCTGCAGTCCATGGAGTTACAAAGAGTCTGACATGACTGGGCGACTGAACAACAACTATATATATAATATATGTGTAATATATGTTATATATATTTACATAATATATACACACACATAATTTTATTATTTCTTCCTGTGATGATTTTAGTATATTGAATTATATTAAAATAATAGTCACTCTTCTAAACATTTTATATATACCAACACTTTACATACATTGTCACTTTACTTATCAGAAAATCGAAGCACTAATTGGTAAAGGACATATAACCAGCTAGAGATCTAACTGGTATTCAAGTCCAGGCAGTCTGGCTCCTGAATCATCACTCTTGACCTCTCTGATGTAACATCTGTCAGTGCAAGGGAAAGAGAGAGAAAGAATGATGTTCTGGGAGATGACTAGCCAGTACAAATTTTTTTGAAGAATGAGAGCTAGGATTTTTGGACCTTAGTTTGAAATACTTGAATGATAAAATTCATTGCACAACCTAAGCACTGTGAGTAATAGGATATATTTACTCTGAAAGTTTGCTGATTCAAGCAATAGAGCTTTAAGCCATGAGCACAATTGGAGTCAGAAATGTATTTATACAAATACATGAAATCAAATGCTTTGGAGAACATAGTACAATACACGTTAAAGGATAGTATTTTTTAAGGTTTAATCATAATGTTCATAGAAATATAAAATGTGTCATATTTTATTTAATTAATGAGAGAGCAGTAAGCTGTTAAACACGTTCAAAGTTAAAAAAAAGGATACATACATATATCATCAGTCAGAAAGACTGGTGTAAATTTAAAAATAGATACAAAACTCGGTCAATATACACAGGGTAATAATCAAATATTCCTTCTCAAGACAAAATGTGTTTCCATTGCTATAGACAATAATTTGCATTAGTATTAGTTTTCTGTAACTTGCAAAGTTGTAAAATAGTGAAAGTAAAAAGTGCAGATAACCCAGAAGAGTATACAACTCAGGACATTTTAATAATCTTTCTTGCCCATTTTCCGGACAACTCTCTACACCCCCGATCATAATAACCTCAGAGATGATTTTTGATGCAAAAAAATGGCTGGTCTCATTCATTAGTTTGGGCTTGATTGATTATTTAGCTGCAGCAAAATATTAACTAGCCAGATAGCCTCTCTGAGTTTGTTTTGCAATTAGTGAGGCTGAAAAATTAGCTTTTATCTGGAAATTTTCAGAGAGAATCTCAGATTCTACTTTTTAAAGTTTCTGTTTTTGCCATTCCAAGTTTAGGTAACAGAGCCCTAGACAATCCCTTTATTCTGTTTTACCTGCAGGTACCTGTTATGGGATGAATTCCTCTCTTTTCCAGGTCACCAAAATTTCATTACCACATATAAGTGACCTTCCTTACCGCATGCAAAGCTAAGACCCTCTACTCCAGGTATCAGGTCATTCTTCCTAAGAGGGCTTTGTAGTTATTAGCTTTGTGAGTATAGCCAATCTTTGTTCTTCAGAAGTGGCAGTCATATCTGATTAAATGGACACCATTCTCGAACATGATACAGATATATCCTTAGTTCAGCCATCAGTTTGTCCAGTTATATATCCTGTTAAGAGAGGAGGACATTCTTCATAAATCTATGAAAATCACTGTATTGTCAAGAAAAGTTAGCAGACCTAGTAAGAGTTTCTGATTTCTGAGGGAATCAATTAAATACTTTTAGTTTTAAGAAATCAGAATCTATGAAATTGTGTGGGTTATACCTAGATTGAGAAGAAAAGAAAAAGAATTTCCTCACATATGCAGAAAAGAGAACATTTATGTTCCAAACAAATAGCCAGAAAAAAATTATTTGGTTTACTTAGTCCTAGGTAATCAATTCTCATTCCATTAGATTTTAGCTTAGCAGTCTGCTTTCATGAAGCTTTCACCTTTTAGACTAATGAGAAATACTAGTATTTTGGAAAGTATTTTGGAAATACTCACTCAGTCCACTGTTACAGTGTAAAAGTTACCTAAATAGTAGTATGACTTAAGCAGTCTGTACCCAAGGGTATATTCTTTGAAGTGTCAGTAGCTAAAAGTATCTGGTACAGTTCTTTCCATGAGGCTTATAAAACTGTCCTTCTTTGGTAAATGTACAAGCTCTGGTCTGTAGCTTATCGCATACCTTTGAGGTAAGCCTCACAATCCATCTGTAGATAACAAGAACTTAATAGCTGGAGTTATTAACTGTTACCAGTAATATCAGAATGGAAGAGAGTAAAATTCTCTATTGAGGGGTGGAATATATTTCTTTCAAGAGTCTTAAGCAGTATTTTACCTTAGAGTAAAAATATTAGGGTCTGTGAGGAATTGACAGTTATCTAAGGACTTTACACAAAGCACAAAATTAATAAAATGGTTAAAAGCAGTTTGCTTATATAAACTTAACCAAGAGAAGACTGGGCTTTTCTTTCGACACAGCAACTTTCCATGAAATTTATAGTTGTAACTCATCAAACAAATCTAATTATATCTTTCACCGCTATATCTATGCTAAAAGAACAACTTTTTGTGACTTCTAGGTGCCTGCCAGGAAATCTCAAAGATAGTTTTAAGTGAAAGATATTCTGAAAATTTTTAATAATTTGTTCTATACTTAAGATTTGACTTAGAGTTGTCAGAGGAAATTTGGACACTTGATTTAAGATAGGATCATGGATGCCTGAGAAATAATTTTTAGGCCTTTTAAAATCAAAATGACTATAAAATAAAAGCACAAAAGGTACACAGTTGTTAAGAATTAACTCTTTCATAACTGAGGACCTTTTTTTCTTTTTCTGCTTAAGAACCCAAGCATATAACAAAATTAACATGTAGCAAAGAAAATTATTCTGGTAAGACACTGAATTTCTGCTGTCTATGCAGATTACATAGATAGTAGGTAAAAGCACTCATCAGTAAGCCAAGGAAAGAAGCCCATCAAAACTAAGTGAACTTTGTTTCAGGGGAATATATATTTTAACACATTTTGTAACTTATTTTCAGGCATTACAAATAGAAGGAAATAATCTTCACTTTCCAAGTTGTATCGTTTGTTATGTTTTTTCAAATATTCTGGAACAAATGGATATTTTGCTTTAGGACTACAGTCCTTTTTCAGATGACTCACATTACGAAAACTATCTTCACAATAGTATGATATTTATTTAACATGCAACAGGTTGATCATTGCTTTTTTCAAATGAATTAATATTTGTAAAATTTTGTTTCGATTTCTAATTCAGTAAATATTAATAGTTTTTGTAAAGGGGCTCAGAGACCAAAAAGTTTCAGGACTGCTGCTTTAGAGCAGTGTTTTTTTTGTTTGTTGGTTTGTTTTGTTAAAAAAATAAAAACACATGCTCAGTTGCATATCTCTGTCACGGTTGCTCAGCAACTCATTTTGGTATACTTTTAGTGAAAGTAAGTCTTTTCTATTTCACAGAGAAAACTTGGGGTAAATAATTAAGAACTGTCTGACATATGCATATTTTAACAGACAACAAAGCTCATGAACATGTATAATTTTCTACAGCAACATGACGTCCTCTTACTGCTTGTTAAAGTGGCAAAAAGGAGCATGTTCATAAACATGACACAAATTTTTACAATTTATATAAAAAATAAAAATAGGCAAAGATATATAAACTTAAAATAATGATTAATAATCAGTACAACAAAAGAAAAATAGATAAATTGGACTTTATCAACTTAAGGATTTTTGTACATTGAAGGATACTGTCAGAGAGAAGACCACTAACAGAATGAAAGAAAATATTTCCAAAACACATTTGAGAAAGGATTAGTATCTAGAATATAAGAATTCCTGCAACTGAGTAGCAAAAAAAAAGGGAACCCAATTGAAACTTGAGTGAAGTATTTAAATAGACATTTCTCCAAGGAATGTATACAAATAGAAACATGCACAAAAAGAAACTCAATATCACTAATCATTAGGAAACTGCAATTCAAAACCTGGATAAGAGACCACTTTATATCTATTTAGGTGTTTTATTCACCACCACCACCACCCTTCTCCTGAAAATAACCTGGAAAATAAGTAGAGGCAAATAAGGCAGAGAATCTGAAGAAATTGGAACCCTTGTGCATTTTTTTTTGCTGGAAGGAATATAAAATGGTGCCACCACAGTGAAAAACACTTTTGTGGTTCTAAAAGTTAACCATGTGATGCAGCAATTCTACCATTCTTTATATACCCAAAGGAATTGAAAGCAAGGACTCCTGTTTATAGCAGCTTTATTCATAATGGCCAAAAAAATGGGAATAGCCCAAATATCTATTGGCAAATGAATGAATAACCAAAATATATACATATAATAGAAATATTCAACCATAGAAGAAAGGAAGTTCTGATATATGCTGCAGCATGGATGAAATTTGAAAGCATTATGCTGAATTTAATAAGCCAGAAATAAAAGTAAAAGTATTATATGAATTCACTTACTTGAGGTACTCAGAATAGTCAAATTCATAGAGACAGAAAATAAGATAGATGAAAACAGGGAGTGGGGAGTTAACTGTTTAAAAGTTAGGAAATTTCTTTTTGGGATGATGAAAGTGGTGAATAATGGTGATGTTTGCGTTACATTGTGTATTTGTTTAATGCCATTTCATTGTACACTGATTAAAGTGGTAAACTTTGTTCCATATATTTCACCACAGTGAAAATTTTTATTTATTATTAGTAATCGATGTCTCCTAATTCTTATTTAAAAATTATCCAGATTTCTAATGATTATCCATTAATTACTTTAATATCAATCCAAAGTTTGTTACTTAAAGATCATGGAAATTACATTCAAGCTGACATGTAATTTAGGAGTAATTTGAGCTTGTTCAGTCAGTAAACCTCTATGTGTTTAGGGAAAGTAACCCACGCAAAACAAAATATACACTTATATTTATATAACATATAAAAAATTTTAAGACTGTCTTTAAACTACAATTATTTAAGCTTATCATATTTGCCAAAGATTTACCCTTATTATATGAACTTGGATTTTTAAAATATTTACGAATTATTTTCTAGTAGATTTTTTTAAGTCTAGCATATTTGAAGTATTAGAGATTCAGTTTCTGTATTTTGGGAAATACTAAGGATAATTCCCCTTCATGGATCACAGCCTTGTCGTGGTGAAGGAGCTTGCATAGTTCAGTGATGCTATGAGCCATGCCGTGCAGGGCCACCCAAGACAGATGGGTCATTGTGAAGAGTTCTGATAAAACATGGTCCACTGGAGGAGGGAAATGGCAACCCAGTCCATATTCTTGCCACAAGAACCCCATGAACTATATGAAAAGGCAAAAAGATGTGACACCAGAAGGTCAGCCCCCCAGGTTGAAAGGTGTCCAGTATGCTACTGGGGAAGAGTGGAGGGCAACTACTAATAGCTCCAGAAAGAATGAAGCAGCTGGGCCAAAGCAGAAATAACTCTCAGTTGTGGGTATGTCTGGTGGTGAAAGTAAAGTCTGATGCCATAAAGAACAACATTGCATAAGAACCTGGAATGTTAGGTCCATTAAGGTAAATTGAATGTGGCAGTACATTGTACTTCCCTAGTGAAAAAGAATCACTTGGAGAAAAACTTTTTACATTACTCTTAGTTTTTTACAACTTAGATTTGTAAAATATCTAAAAGACTGAAGAGTACAGATAATTCAAAATGGTCTACTACACAAGACACCTAATAATATTTTTGCCCACTTCAGAGTCTTTCACAATTTTTGTTGGCATATGAAAGGAATTCAGTAATGCATGGATATTTATAGAATTGAATAAAATTTCTGTTCAAGATGTCCATGGGCTTAGTGTGCTTTTTTTATACTTATTTGTTTCTATTCATATGGATGCCACATAGTGGGATTTTTTAGAAGATTATGTGATCTTTAGTAATAAATGTTTGAGTTTCTCAAAATTTGAATTGAAAAAACCAAAAAGTTTTTATATTCCTACTATACATGTCAATATAGGGATTGATTTATTAGGATGCCAATTTTTTTTTTCCTAACATTGACCACTGAGTAATATTGTGGACTGCTTGTGTATATATTTGTTATAAACTTGTAGTAATCATTATTTGGGTAAAAAAATGTATGTTCTTACGGTTTTTTAAAAAAGATTGCTATTATCAATAAGATAAGTAGGGAGTTATAGTAAAATAAAGTTCATAGACTTTTTCAAACCGGGGAAATAGTATGCACTGTGCTTTAACAGCTCGAGCCTTGGCATTAGATAGTTTCTGTTCTGATAGATTCTACATGATCTGTTTCTAGGTCCTTCTGTTACCGTCTCTCTCCCTCTCCCCATTGCTCACTAAGTTTACATCCAGCTTTTTCTTGGCTCTGGGAACATGCTGTTACCACTGCCTGGAAGTTCTTAACCCCACTCTTTGCCTGGCTAACTTCTGTTTATCCTTTCTGTTCCAGTTTCAGTGTCTCATTAATCACAGAAAGACTTTGCTAATCTGCCTCCTCCGATCTAAATTTTCCTTGTTATTCTCTGTCATAACACCTTGCTATTTTCCTTTATAACACTTACCACAATTTAAAACTATATATTATTCTTGTGTTTGATTTCTGTGGGACTTCCCTAGTGGCTCGGATGATAAAGAATCCACCTGCAATGCAAGAAACCTGGGTTCAGTCCCTGGGTTGGGAAGATCCACTGGAGAAGGAAGTAGCAACCCACTCCATGTTCTTGCTTGGAGAAGCCTGTGGACAGAAGGGTCTGGCAGCTGCAGTCCATGGGGTCACAAAGAGTTGAGCATCACTGAGCAACACTTTCACTTTGATTTCTGTATATGTTATCTATAACATCCATGAGACAAGGATCACATCTCTTAGTTTATATCATTAATCCTGGAGGAAGTCAGTCCTGAGTATTCACTGGAAGGACTGATACTGAAGCTGAAACTCCAGTACTTTGGCCACCTGATGCGAAGAACTGACTCATTTGAAAAGACCCTGATGCTAGGAATGATTGAAGGCTGGAGGAGAAGGGGACGACAGAGGATGAGATGGTTGGATGGCATCACTGACTCAATGGACATGAGTTTGAATAAGTTCCAGGAGTTGGTGATGGACAGGGAACCCTAGTGTGCTGCAGTCCATGGGGTCGCAAAGAGTCAGACAACTGAGCAACTGAACTAAGCTGAACCGACATCTGGTACAGTTTGACTTATAGTGTATATACCCTGTATGAATATTTGCTAACTATATTTTATGAAAAAATATGAAACATCATCCAACTAAGTTCTTAAGACATAAAAAGCCAAAATATATTTAGCATTCCCCATGATTTATAAGAACTTTTCCATGATATAAACAAATAACATATTCTGTCCTTATACTAAGCAAATATATTAAGCAGCTATAGTAATAATGATAATAGACAGCTTTTAAATGCTGATGATGTAGCAGACATTTTTCTAAGAATTTTAGACAAATACACAATTGGAAATTGATACTGGAATGCAGATATCAGCAAGATTATACCTTTTTATTTTCCTGGAAGGCAAATTTATATGAAATGACATGTTATAATAAAAACTCTGATTAAGACCATTAAGAACAACAAAAATCCTAAATAATTTTAGTAGGTGTAAATAATTGTTAAGAAACAAACTCATGAATATTTAAATTTTTACATTTATTTCAAAACGTCTATTACTTCATAAGGTCTCTGTCTAGACAAAATCATAAAGTGTGGCTTTTCTTTATCAATATGAATCATAAATTCTTGTGGGTTTTTTTTTACACCATTGATTTTAATCAAAATCAAGGTCCTCACATATATTCTTATTGAATTTCATTTTGCTACATTTAACTGATCAGTCCACCCCAAGGAGACTTTTTCAAAATCTGTGTAAGACATCTGATATTTTACGTTAATAATGCAAATACGTTAATCATGTCACTCAAGTAATTTACAGAACATTTTTTTAGGATAGGCTATTTCACATGCTACCAGAAAACCTATTGGTTAGTTGCTTAACCAGCTGACATATTTCTCTTATAGCCCATCAAAAGCCACTTTGTCTACCTTGTTCCAAGAACTTTTTGAATTCTTGTCAGATATATGGCTTGTCAAATACCTTACAGAACTCAAGATACTCTGGTTTGATACTTCTGTTCTTTAGTAAAATTTTCATAGTGCTTAATCATAGAACTTTAATTGGTATTCTGACCAGTATTAGAAGCTCTGGAAAGACATATATTTTTTTTCTGAAAGAACCCATTTAGGCATTCATATGTAATCTATTTTTATTATTAGTTCAGATCCTGTACTGTACACTTGGATGTATTGTAGGATTTTTAAGAGAGTGCAGCCTACCTTAAATATCTCTAAACAGAGATGTTACTAGGAAAGGTTTTATATGATAGAACTAACCACCAGGCTAGACAAGAATTTCAAAAAGCTTCACCATGGAGACTGGCAAACTGTTGCTATGAAAGCCATACTTCTTTATAAATGGCTGTTTTGGGAGACTAACTTCAATTATTAAAAATTTGATCACTAGCTACCCAAAATTTAATCTAGATAACAGGTCTTCTATTGTATTAGTCTTGCAACTTTTCTATAAGTTTAAATATTTTATCAAAATTAAAATATTAGGTGGTAAAAACAGTGATTGAAAGGGAAAATGTATGCTCACTTAAGAATTTCTCTAGCATCAAGATACAAAGTTGTGTGTTTGTTGATGGTCTTACTAGCAATTCAAAAGACAGAGTTTATAAAGGAAATGATATTTTGGCTAGGTACTCTAATTTTGATAATATAATTATCCATTTCTTTTTTTAGAAGTGTTTGCCCAATCAGTGAAAACAGCTTTAGAACAGAATACCTATGTAACTAGAAATAATCAGATCCTAAGAAAATAGGTATTCCAATTATAATTTCCCTTCATGAGGAGAATTCTGTTGTTTTGTAGTTCACAGTTGAAGTTACAGTACCTATCTACACAGGATTTGATATCAACTGAAGCAAATTGTTTCCCCTATGTTCTCAGTTGCATAAGATAATAGGAATACAGATGAGTGCTCTTAAAAGTAAGAATGTTGTCTCTTTTGGAAGTTACTTGACATTTCTCTTTATTTGTGCTGACTTACCCACTACAAATTCTGCTTGCTCTAAGTGGAACCCTACTAGTTAGCAAGGCTTTCATTCATCTCTTACTGATTCCTTTTTTTTTTTTTAATTTTACCAGGAGGATAATTGCTTTACAATACTGTGTTGGTTTCTGCCGTACATCAACATGAATTAGCCATGGGTATACATATGCCCCTCCGCTTGACTCTCTCTTGCCTCCGATCCTGTCCTACCCTCCTGTGTTGTCACACAGCACCTGCTTTGACCTCCCTGTATCATGCAGCACATTCCACTGGCTACCTGTTTTACATATGATAATTTATATGTTTCCACGCTACTCTCTCAGTTTCTCCTACCCTCTCCTTCCCCTACTGTGTCCATAAGTCTGTCCTCTAGTCTGTGTCTCCATTGCTGCCCCGCTGATAGGTTCATCAGTACTGTCTTTCTAGATTCCATATATATGCATTTATATATGATACTTGTTTTACTCTTTCTGACTTGCTTCACTCTGTATAACAGACTCAAGGTTCATCCACCTCATTAGGACTGACTCAAATGTGTTTTTTTTATGGCTGAGTAATATGCTATTGGGAGTGTGTGTGTGTATATACACACACACACACATCTCACAACTTCTTTATCCGTTCATCTGTTGATGGACACGTAGGTTGCTTCTGTGTCCTAGCTGTTGTAAATAGTGCTGCCACGAACATTGGAGTACATGTGCATCTTTCAGTTTTGGTTTTCTCGAGGTATGTGCCCAGTAGTGGAATTCTGGGGTCATATGGTAGTTCTCTTGCTAGTTTTTTAAGGAATCTCCATACTGTTCTCTATTGTGGCTCTAACAATTGCCATTTTTAGAGCTTTACTTTTTTTTAATTTCCTCATTTCCCCTATTCTTTCTTGCTTATTATATTAAAATAGAGATCACCAAGGCTAAACAACTGTCCTTTCTGCTTAAACTATTTTTCTGAGTTAATATTTTATTCTATTCCTTTATCTCAAGAGGGCCTGTAATTCTGTTATTGGCTTCTTCAACTTCTTTATTATCAAAGAAAAAGTTATTCACTATCAACTCTGTACAATACATTATGCTTGTTTTTTTTGAGTTCTCCCTAACTGGTGAGCACATTGACCACTTCTTAATTTTTCAAACATCCCTCCCAGAATTTTCATTACTAAAACTTTTTTACTGTACAGTAATACATGAGTGCATTCTTTTTATTAAAACATGCAGATGAAATATAGGTAAGGTTAGCATCCACCTGAATCATCCTCTCATCTCATTCTCATTTGCGTTCACACACCCCCAGAAATAAATGCTTTTTACTAAATTAGAGGGGTATCCTTTAAAACTTTATTATCTTTTTCTGTACAAAGGTAGTAAATAAAATCCTAACAGTCTGTACGTGGTGTGTGTATGTGTGTTTGTGTGTATTTAATTAAGAGGAGAGAGAAAAGTGACAAGCTGTTTCTAAAATTTATACAGAACAGAAAGTGCAAAGGATCAAAAATAACCAAGATACTCTTTGAATAAGAAAAGGATAAAGTGAGAAGATCTGCTCTATAAATAGCAAGGCTTAAAATGATATAAAGTAGTACATTACTGGTGCAAGAATTAACACTTTGATCAATGAAACAGAAGAGAAGCCTGAAAAATACCAACACATGGACACTTGGTATATAACAGAATTTGTACCACATATTAATGAAGAAGCTCTTTTTTCAAAAAATGATGCTGGGACCACAAGTTGTCCTTATGGGAAAAAAAAAAAAAGTGAAACTGATCTCTTATCCCATACAATACCCAAGAATCAATTCTAATTTTTTCAGAGACCTAAATATGAAAGACAGAACCATAAAGCTTTCATAGATTTATATAGGACAAAATCTTCATTGTAACGGATCAGGGACTTCCCAGGTGGCGCTAGTGGTTAAGACCCTGCCTACAAATACAGGAGACATAAGAGATGCAGGTTTGATCCTTGGGTTGGGAAGATTTCCTGGAGAAGGAAATGGCTACCCACTCCAGTATTCTTGCCTGGGAAATCCCATGGACAGAGGAGCCTGGCAGGCTACAGGCCTTAGGGCTACAAAGAGTCAGACATAACTGAAGTGAGTTAGCTTAGCAATGGATTAGGGAAGGATTTCTCTTTCAATATAATTGAAGTAAGATTCACCATTTTTAGATGTACAATTCAATGGCTTTTAGTACATTTACAATGTGTGCAAGCGTCACTGCTAACTCCAGAATATTTTACCACCCTTCAAAAATACCACACCCAGTAAGTAGTCACTACCCATACCCCTACTTCCCATCCCCTATCAGCAACTAATTTGCATACTGGTTATGTATTTGCCCACTCTGAACATTACACATGAGTGGAATCATGCAATATGTGACTGTTCATATCTAGCTTCTTTCACTTCACAATATGTTTTTAAGGTTCATCTGTGTTGTAGCAGTATCAGTACTCTGCTTTATAGCTGTAAAATATTCCATTGTATAAGTATACCACATGTTTAGCCATTGATGAGTTGATAAACATTTTAGTTATTTCCACTTTTTGGTTATTAAAATAATGCTGCTGTCAACATCTGTGTAGAAGCATTTGTTTGAAAATCAATTTTTAATTCTTTTGATTATACACTTTGAATAGAATTGTTGAATCATATGGTAATTCTTTGTTTAACTTTGTGAGGAACCATCAGATTGTTTTTCACAGAGCTGCAGCATTTTACAATCTAATAAGAATGTATGAGGTTTTCAATTTCTCCACATATTCAACAATGTTTTTTATTTTCCTTTTTTAAAGCTATCAGAGACATTGAGTGGGTGTTAAGTATCTCATTGTGGTTTTGATTTGCATTTTCCTAATTACTAATGATAATGAACATCTTTTCATGTTCCTTGTTGACCATTTCTATATCATCTTCAGAGAAATGTCTATTCAAGTCATTTCACTCATTTCTTAAAATGAGGTATTGTACTAATGAGTTATATTTTGTTGTTCCATTATAATTATTCTTTGTGTATTCTGGATACTATACTATTGTCAGACATATGGTTTGCAAATATTTTCTCCCATCCTATTGATTGTCTTTTCAACCTTTCGTGATAATGTCCTGTGATGTACAAAACTGTTTGTTTTGATGATGTCCAGTTTGCCTAAATTTTCTTTTCTCTCTGTGCTTTTGGTATCATATCTAAGAATCAGCTACCAAATCCAAAGTAAAGGACATTTATCCCTCTGTGTTTTCTTCTGAGAATTTCACTGTTTTTAGCTCTTACATTTAGGTCTTTGATCCATTTTGAGATAATTTTTGTATATAGTGTGAGGAAAGAGAACTTCATTTATAAATGTGGATATCTAGTTGTTCTGGCAGAATTTGTTGAAAGATCATTCTTTTCTATTATCTTAGCACTTTTGTCAAAAATTGGTCCACTATAAAAGTATAAAGGATTTATTTCATTACTTCCAATTGTATCCCATTGATCTGTGTGTCTGTCCTTATGGTAGCATTGCACTGTTTTGATTACTGCACCTTTGAAGTAAGTTTTGAAATTGAAAAGTATGAGTTTTCCAACTTTATTTTTTAAGATTGTTTTCGCTATGTGGAGTCCATTGAGATTCCATGTGAGTTTTAGGTGGGCTTTTCTAGTTCTCCAAAAATTTCTGTTTGAATTTGATAGAGATTGTATTGAATTTGTAATTCCCTTTGGATAGTATTACAATCTTAATATATGTCTTTCCATTTATTTATGTCTTCTTATGTTTGGTAAGATTTGGTGTATAATTCTTGTACCATCTTGGTTAAGTTTGTTCCTTATTGTGTTATCCTTTTTGATTCTGTTGTAGATGGCATTGCTTTCTTAATTTTCTTTTTGAAATTTTCACTGTTAGTGCAAATACACCTGATTTTGGTGTGTTCCTCATGTATCCTACAACTTTGCTGAATTTATTACTTCAAATATTTCTTTCTGTGGAAAAACTGTGTATGTATGTGTATATATATACACACATATATATAACATATACATATACGTATATATGTCTGTATATATTTATATAGTGGCATCACTGACTCAACGAACATGAGTTTGAGTAAGCTCTGGGAATTGGTGATGGACAGGGAAGCCTGGCATGCTACAGTCCATTGGGTTGCAAAGAGTCAGACATGACTGAGAGACTGAACTGAACTGAACTGATGAGTAGAGATTATCTTACTTCTTCCTTTCTAATTCAGATGCCTTTTATTTCTTTTTCTTGCATGATTTCCCTAGCTAGAACTTCTAGTATTGTTGAAAATAAGTGATGAGTACAGACATCCTTGAGCTTGATCTTAAAGAAAACTATCAGTCTTTCATTAAGTAGGATATTAGTTATGGGGTTTTCATAGAGGCTATTTATCAGGTTTGGAAAGTTATTCCTAGTTTTCTGAGTATCTTTATTATGAAAAGGTGTTCTATTTTGTCAAAGGCTTTTTCTATATCATTTGGAATTTTGGATCTTGTGGATTTTTTCATTCTATTAACATTTTGTATTATACATTGTTATATTACACATAGATTATTCTGTTGGGTCACCCCTAGATTCATTAAATAAATCCCACTTGGTCATAGTATATGATACTTTTAATATGCTGTTAGTTTCAATTTAATAATATTTTATTTAGAATGTTTTCCAAACATCCATATTCATAAAGGATAGTTAGTTCAGTCTCTCAGTCATGTCTGACTCTTTGCAACCCCATGGACTACAGCATGCCAGGCTTCCCTATCTGTTGGATATTGGCTTGTAATACTCTTTTCCTGTGTCATCTTTATCTGTCTTTGGTATCAGGGCAAACTGACCACATAGTACAAAACCTTTCCTTCTCTTTTCTAGGAGAATTTGTGAAGGATTTATGCTAACGCTTCTTTAAATATTTTTATAAAATTTTTAATGAAGCCAACTGGGGGCCTCTGAGTGTCTTGGATGTGTAGATTCATGTATTTCATCAAATTTGAGAGTTTTAGACAATATTTTTTTAAATACTTTCTCTATCACTTTCTCTCTTCTCCCCAGGATTCTCATTATGCATACCTTGGTAGACTTGTTAGTGTCCCATAGGTTTCTTAAACCTTGTTCATTTTTCTTTATTCTTTGTTTCTACTCTTCCATTCACTGATTTTTTTTTTTTTTTTTTCTTCTTCTTCCTCAAATCTGATACTGAATCCCTCTGGTGAATTTTTTATTTTAGTTATACTTTTCAACTTTAGAATTTCTATTTGATTTCTTTTTATGATTTCTACCTCTTTATTGATATTTCCTATTGGTTATATATCATTACCATGCTTTCTTTTGTTCTTTTCCAGGTTCGTTTTAGCTCTTTGAATATATTTTAAATACTTAATTTAAAAGTTTGCCTCATTAACCCAGTGTCTGCAGTTTCTCAAGGACAGTCTCTGTTTTTCTTCTCTTTTGCTATACACAGGTCATAGGTCCTTGTTTCTATGCATGCCATATATATATATATATATATTGAAAACCTAACCCTGTGAATACTATTAGTTGCAACTCTGAAAATCAAATTCTCTTTCCTCCCCAGGGTATGTTATTGTTACTTGTTAAAATTGTTGATTAACTTACCTGAACTACTTTTGTCAAGTCTGTTATTCATTGTTGTGTGTGACCACTAAAGTCTCTTTTCTGTTAGCTTCATGGTCAGTTAGTGATTTTACATAATTTCCTTAAATGCCCAGAAAATATGTACATACAGAAAAGAAAATCTCCCATTCGTTGCATATGAGCTCTTTGTATATATTTTAGCACACCTTCAACACTCAGGTTGGCAGTTTACTACTCTGACTAATCTTCACTTCCTGCTTGGTCAAAATCTTTAGCTCAGCAAGAGTTGAAATCTTCTAAGGATATGCCTGGCCTTGGGCATAATCGTGACTTCCCAGATACTCAAGAATCTCTGTGAACTTTTCAAAGTGCATTACATGGCCTTCCCTCCCAGGTTTTTGAGGTATTATTCTGTTATTTGTTTCACATTTTGTCCTTTACCCAGACAGCAGTGACTGATATATTTGGCATTGATTTTTTAGTTACCCTCCCCTCCTTACTGCAAAATTCAGACTTGAAGAAAGTAGGGAAAACCAGTAGACTTTTCAGGTATCACCTAAATCAAATCCCTTACAATTATACAGAGGAAGTGACAAATAGATTAAAAGGATTAGATATGATAGACAGAGTGCCTGAAGAACTCTGGATGGAGGTTCGTAATATTGTACAGGAGGCCATGATCAAAACCATCCCCAAGAAAAAGAAATGCAAAAAGGCAAAATGGTTGTCTGAGGAAGCCTTACAAATAGCTGAGAAAAGAAGAGAAGTAAAGGCAAAGGAGAAACGGAAGGATATATCCATCTGAATGCAGAGTTCCAAAGAATAGGAAGGGAAGAAAAGAAAGCCTTCCTCAGTGATCAGTGCAAAGAAATAGAGGAAAACAATTGAAAGGGAAAGACTAGAGATTTCTTCAACAAGATCAGAGATACCAAGGGAACATTTCATGCAAAGATGGGCACAATAAAGGACAGAAATGGTATGGACCTCACAGAAGCAGAAGATATTAAGAAGAGGGGGCAAGAATACACAGAAGAACTGTACAAAAAATATCTTCATGACTCACATAACCATGATGGTGTGGTCACTCACCTGGAGCCAGACATCCTAGAGTCCAAAGTCAAGTGGGCCTTAGGAAGCATCACTAGGAACAAAGCTAGTGGAGGTGATGGAATTCCAGTTGAGCTATTTCAAATCCTAAAAGATGATGCTGTGAGTGTGCTGCATCCAATACGCCAGCAAATTTGGAAATCTCAGCAGTGGCCACAAGATGAAAAAGGTCAGTTTCATGAAAATCCCAAGGGAAGACCATGCCAAAGAATGTTCAAACTACCACACAATTGAACTCATTTCACACGCTAGCAAAGTAATGCTCAAAATTCTCCAAGCTAGGCTTGAATAGTACTTGAACTGAGAACTTCCAGATATTCAAGGTGGGTTTAGAAAAGGCAGAGGAACCAGAGATCAAATTGCCAACATCCACTGGATCCTAGAAAAAGCAAGAGAGTTCCAGAAAAACATTTACTTCTATTTCATTGACTATGCTAAATTTTTGACTTTGTGGATCAAAATAAACTATGGAAAATTCTTAAGAGAGATGGAAATACCAGACTACCTTCCCTGCCCCCAAAACTTGTATGCAGGTCAAGAAGCAACAGTTAGAACCAGACATGGAACTATGGACTGGTTTCAAATTGAGAAGAGTTCGTCAAGGCTGTATATTGTCACCCTGCATATTTAACTTCTTTGCAAATTACATCATGTGAAATGCCAGATTGGATGAAGCATAAGCTGGAATCAAAACTGCCAGATAAAATATCAGTAACCTCAGATATGCAGATAACCCTTATGGCAGAAAGCAAAGAGGAACTAAAGAGCCTCTTGATGAAGGTGAAAGAGGAGAGTGAAAAGGCTGGCCTAAAACTCGACATTCAAAAAACGAAGATCATGGCATCCGGTCCCATCATTTCATGGCAAATAGTTGGGGAAACAAAACAGTGAGAGACTTAATTTTCTTGGGCTCCAAAATCACTGCAGATGGTGACTGCAGCTATGAAATTAAAAGACACTTTCTCCTTGGAAGAAAAGACCTAGACAGCATATTAAAAAGCAGAGAGATTACTTTGCCAACAATGTTCCGTCTAATCAAAGCTATGATTTTTCCAGTAGTCATGGATAAATGTGAGAGTTGGATCATAAAGAAGGCTGAGCGTCAAAGAATTGTTGCTTAGGAACTGTGGTGTTGGAGAAGACTCTTGAGACCCTTGGACTGCCAGGAGATTAAACCAGTCAATCCTAAGGAAAATCAGTCCTGAATATTCATTGGAAGGACTGAAGCTGAAGCTCCAATACTTTGACCACCTGATGCAAAGAGCCAACTCATTAGAGAAGACCTTGATACTGGGAA